>NC_132927.1:24572309-24875340 GCF_047675955.1 Chlorocebus sabaeus
GACTGAGCATTCTTTTTTAAGATTTTTGCTTTATGGTACTTATAACTATAATTCTTTAATTTTTCCAGCTGGGTAGTGTTATGAAGTCAATAATTTATTTATCCTTTCTCATTTTTCCATTTATTTGCTGACACAAAATGGAATATTGTGAAATTTTTGGAGGTGTCTCCCAGGGCACATATGAAGTCGATCCTCTAAAGTAAATGCCTAGGATTCGAATTGCTCTTTTATTGATATTTGCATCTTCAAATTTTGTTTGAAAATAACTATAATAGTTTGGATTCCTGAGAAGCAGGCCATGAAACAAGGAACAAAGTATGAGTAGTTTATCTGAAATGCGATCCCAGAAGAAAGAGGTATAAAAGGAAACAAATTCACTCATTATTTAACTAGTAATGGGTGAATTTTCAAGGAAGTTCCCATTGTGGATAACCAGTGCTTACTACTACTGAGAACGTGTCATAACTAGTGTGGCATGTGGCTGGGCTTCAGAAATATCCAGCCCCAAGTGCGAGGGAGCTGAAGCATTTACATACCAACTTTCCTGTTACTGGTTGAACGCTGCTCCGAGGGTCGTTAATTCTCTAGCACTGCTGGCCTGCCCTGCCTGTGTGCTGTGCTGTGCATTCCTGGAGTGAGTATATGTAGATAAAACTCTCATGCAAAAATATACAGATGCTGGCAACTGGAAGCCAAGTTTACTTACACCAAAATGGCGGGGCCAGAGAAGATAGCACAAAAACATCTGTTAAGTGTTAATTTTCTCTTTCTCCAAAGCATTGTAAAAAGCCACATGTTAAAAAATATTCAAATTATGCCACATTGTCAACAACATTTGACTTTATCAATTTTTTCTATTTTAAATCTGTTAAAATGAAATGATATTAATCCCTGGATTTTCATCATCACTTAAAGTTTTATTGAGCAGTGGCAGTACAGACAATATTTCCAAGATGACATTATGTGAATAGAAGGAAAGCAATCGGGCAGGAGAAAGAGACAGGAGAAATATGCGTAAAGAGGTTTTTTGTTGTTGTTGTTTTTAAAAGTGGGATAAACAACAGTATGTCTGTTTCCTTTTAAGAATTATCCAGTAAAATGGGAGAACCTATGATGCAGGTCATAGAAAGAGTCGATGGAAAGATTTCCTTGGTACATTAAAAAGATGGGATGTTGTGCACCAACAAAAGTTTTGTTTTTAGCTAGGAGCATGGGTAATTTTCACTTAGCAACTGGAGGAAATTCCCCAGTCAAGCCATCTGAACCATGATTTTTCTTTTTGGGATGATTTTAAAGTACACATTCAATCTTTCATACATTTAGGGATATTCAAGTTATTGATTTCTCTTAAGTGAGTTTTCCTGATTTTTCTCTTTCAAGGAATTTGTCTACTTCATCTCAGGTTTTAAATGTATTAACATAAAGTTGTTTATACCATTATTATTATTTTTAATCTCTGTGGAATCTGTTATGGTGCCCAATATGCTTTCCCTAATACAGATTGAGTTCCTCTTATCTGAAATGTTTGGGACCAGAGATTAGGGGTTTTAAATTTATTTTTGGATTTTGGAATATTTGTGTAGACAATATGAGTTATCTTAAGAATAAAACCCAAGTCTAAAAGTGAAATTCATTTATGTTTCATGTATGCCTTATTACACATTGCCTGAATGTAACTTTATACAACATTTTAAATAATTTTATATATGAAACAAAGTTTGTTTGCATTAAACTATCAGAAACTAAACATTTCATTATCTCAGCCACCCGCGAGGACAATCTGTGGTTGTGTGACATCACTATCATTCCTGATACTGAATTTATATGTTACCAATAAGCAATCATTTTCTTACAATAATTCACACATAAGCATTGAACAGTAAAAAATATGACATACGACTAATACAGTGAAAAAATAATAAGTATAGGGTAACTAAGCAGCACAGTTGCATCTCCAGAATCCCTGTGTCAGCTGTCAAACAACAGCAATAACAAACAATGGCAGGCTTTCAGTCTCTATTTACAATTCTGTGTGGTACAATGCTTTTTTTTTTTTTTGAGAAGAAACATCGGAAGCAGTTGAGGGACCAGGAAGTGGTTCCTTTAGGGATAAAGAGACATTCTTCTGGGTGGTTTTTAAAATGTTTTCCCCAGAGTTATCTGACTAATTAACAACAGGTTTTGTCTTAGAAGTCTCTCTTTGATTTTATAACCTGGTACAATTTCTTATACTTGTCTTCAATAAGCCCATCACACATTTTCACCATGTTATCTGTATTAGTCCATTCTTGCATCCTTATAAAGATATACCTGGGACTAGGTAATTTAAAATAAAAAGAGGCTTAATTGGCTCATGGTTCTGCAGGCTTTACAGGAATTATGGTGCTGATTTCTTCTACCTGATTTCTGATGAAGTCTCAGGGAACTTTCAATTATGGCAGAAGATGAAGAGGAAAGCCAGTGTCTCACATGGCTAAAGCAGGAGCAAAAGAGAGACAGTGGGAGGGGAGGTGCCACACACATTTAAATCACCAGTTCTCATGAGAACTTATTATCATGAAGACAACACCAAGCCGTGAGTGATCCACCCCATGATCCAAACACCTCCTGCCCGACCCCACCTCTAGCATTGGGGATTACATTCAACATGAGATTTGGGCGGCAGCAAATATACAAAATATACCTTTATCTCAGGTGCTTTTTCTGCAGTGATAAAACCATTGTGTTCATCATCTCTGTTATCACTATTGCCTTGATTCAGAACCGTTTTGGCAATTTCACCATCAGTCAATGAATGAGCAACTGAACACTTGTTATTAATTTTAAATTAATCTTCAGTATCTACTTCTTACAGCTTACTGACAGGCTGTGAAGGCATATTTTCACATATGTAAAAACGTCAGATGCCATTTTTTTTTCTCACTTGACATACAAAATTCTTTAAAGTGACTATCTTGTTCATCATCATCACTAAACATAGTCACAGACCAGAGGTTGTGCTAGGCATGCACAGCTGTGTCTTTAGTCACTGTGTTTCAAGCATTGACAACAGCATATTTGGGATCCTTCACGCTGAACTCCTTTTGAAAACCTTCCACACCCACGCCTCTGTTCACTGCTGCTAGCATAATGTTTAACAAAGTGTTTTTATATGTACTTTACATTGATGTAATAATGCCTTGGTCACACGGCTGAATTAATGAAGTTTCATTTGGGGAAATTTATGTGGCAAAAATATTATTTTTGATAAGAATTTCAGCTGGATAATGAGCAGGACAGTTGTTAAGGAATACCAAAATCTTGCATTCATCATCCAGTTCAACTTTCCTGCAGGGAGCATGAGCTGTCTCCACAAAATGTGAAACCAATCAGAAAATGTGTTCCTGGTGATCCATGCCTTTTTTTAGCATAATAATGCACTGGTAAGAAATTCCCTCCTTGAAAACAATGAGGATGCAAGTTTTACCTATCATAGCAAGTTTACACTTATGTTTGCCTGCTGCATTAGCACATTTATTACTTATTAGCACAGTTATTCTGTCCTTGACATGCTTAATTCCTGTAAGGGCTGTCTCATCAACGGTAGTCAATATCTGGCCAAGGCAATAATGCTCAAATAGTGATGTTTCATTGGCATTATAAGCTTGTTCTAATGTCAGATTTTCATCATCAATGAATTTATCTGCTGCTTTGTGATCACCACAAACAACAGATGCTTTATCATCACAACTCTTTAAAAATTTAATGCCTTGTCTTTTCTTACATTTCTGCAACCAGCCTGCTGAATATTTATAGTTCCCTTCAATTTTCAGTTCATTGTGATCAGTGTTTGCTTGTTTCATGATCAGCACACCATTAAATGTCAGGTGTTTGCTATGACACTGATGTATTTTCTTTTTCAATACCTGACTGATACCTTTTTTTAACCTTTACGTAGTGTTTCCATATTTTTCCATTAATTTCTTTTGGTGTTTCAGTCATGTAGTCTTTGCCCATGCCTATGTCCTGAATGGTATTGCCTATGTTTTCTTCTAGGGTTTTTAGGGTTTAGGTCTTACTTTTAAGGCTTTAATACATCTTGAGTTAATTTTTGTATAAGATGTAAGGAAGGGGTCCAGTTTCAGATTTCTGCATATGGCTAGCCCATTTTCCCAACACCATTTGTAAAATAGGGAATACTTTCTCCATTGCTTGTGTTTGTCAGGTGTGTCAAAGATCAGATGGTTTGCAGATGTGTGGCATGATTTCTGAGGCCTCTGTTCTGTTCCATTGGTCTATATTTCTGTTTTGGTACCAGTACCATGCTGTTTTCATTACTGTAGCCTTATAATGTAGTTTGAAGTTAGGTAGCATGATGCCTCCAGCTTTGTTCTTTTTGCTTAGGATTATCTTGGCTATACTGGCTAATTTTGGTTCCATATGAAATTTAAAGTAGTTTTCTCTAATTCTGTGAAAAGTCATTGGTAGCCTGATGGGAATAGCATTGAATCTGTAAATTACTTTGGGCAGTATGGCCATTTTCACAATATTGTTTCTTCCTATCCATGAGCATGGAATGTTTTTCCATTAGTTTGTGCCTCTCTTATTTCCTTGAGTAGTAGTTTGTAGTTTTCCTTGAAGAGGTCCTGCACATCCCTTGTAAGTTGTATTCCTATGTATTTTATTCTCTTCGTAGCAATTGTGAATGGGAATTCACTCATGATTTGGTTCTCTGGTTATTATTGGTGTATAGGAATGCTTGCGATTTTTAGCTGGTTTTTGAAAATATCAACAAAATAGACAGATGGTTAGCCAGAATAATAAAGAAGAAAAGAGAGAAGAATCAATTAGACACAATAAAAAATGATAAAAGAGTTATCACCACTGATCCCATAGAAATACAAACTACCATCAGAGAATACTCTAAACACCTCTATGCAAATAAACTAGAAAATCTAGCAGACATGTATAAATTCCTGGACACAAGCACTCTCCCAATACTAAACCAGAAAGAAGTCAAATCCCCGAATAGAACAACAAGAAGATCTTAAATCGAGGCAGTAATTAGTAGCCTACCAACCAAGAAAACTCCAGGACCAGTCGGATTCATAGCCGAATTCTACCAGAGGTACAAAAAGGAACTGGAGCTGGTACCATTCCTTCTGAAACTATTTCAAACAATAGAAAAAGAGGGACTGCTCCCTAACTCATTTTATGAGGCCAGCATCATCCTGATACTAAAATCTAGCAGAGACACAACAACAACAAAAAAGATAATTTCAGGCCAATATCCCTGATGAACATTGATGCAAAAATCCTCAATAAAATACTGGCAAACTGAATCCAGTGGCACATCAAAAAGTTTATCCACCTTGATTAAGTCGGCTTCATCCCTGGGATGCAAAGCTGGTTCAACATACATAAATCAATAAACGTAATCAATCACATAAACAGAACCAATGACAAAAACCACATGATTATCTCAATAGATGTAGAAAAGGCCTTCAATAAAATTCAACACCCCTTCCTGATAAAAACTCTCAATAAACTAGGCATTGACAGAACATATCTCAAAATAATAAGAGCTACTTATGACAAACCTACAGTCAATATAATACTGAATGGGCCAAAGCTGGAAGCATGCCCTTTGAAAACTGGCACAAAACATAGACGCCCTCTCTCGCCACTCCTATTCAACATAGTGTTGGAAGTTCTGGCCAGGGCATTCGGGTAAGAGAAAGAAATAAAGCGTATTCAAATAGGAAGAGAGGAAGACAAATTGTCTCTGTTTGCAGATGACATGATTGTATATTTAGAAAATCCCATTGTCTCAGCCCAAAATCTCTGTAAGCTGATAAGCAACTTCAGCAAAGTCTCAGGATACAAGCATTCTATATTCATACTAATTTTCTGAGTTATTTCCTCATGAAATACTGACAGAGGATATTACAAATCTCTGACCATAATTGTAGCTCTATTTATTTCTTCCTGCACTTCTTTCAGTTTTTGCTTTTTGTATTTGGTAGAACTTTTCTTATATGTTTTAATATTTAAGGTTATTATGTCCACTAAAATAACCTCTTTATCATTATGAAAAGATTATCTACATTCTTGATAATATTTTTATTCTAAAATTACTATTTTTTTTGCGACAGAGTCTTGGTCTGTCACCCAGGCTGGAGTGCAATGTCACAATCTTGGCTCACTGCAACCTCTGCCTTCTGGGTTCAAGTGATTCTCTTGCCTCAGCTTCCTGAGTAGCTGGGATTACAGGTGTGTGGCATCACACCTGGCTAATTTTTGTATTTTTAGTAGAGACAGGGTTTCATCATGTTGGTCAGCCTGGTGTTGAACTCCTGACCTTGTGAGGAATCTCACTCTGTTGCCCAGGCTGGAGTGCAGTGGTGCTATCTCGGCTCATTGCAATCTCTGCTTCCAAGGTTCAAGCGATTCTCCTGCCTCAGCTTCCTGTGTAGCTGACTATAGTTGTGCACCACCATGCCTGGCTTATTTTTGTATTTTAGGTAGAGACAGGGTTTCACCATGTTGACCAGGCTAGTATAGAACTCCTGACCTCAGGTGATCCACCCTCCTTGGCCTCCCAAAGTGCTGGGATTTCAGGTGTGAGCCACTATACCTGGCCAAATTACTTTTTCTAATATTGAAATAATGTTAGCATTGTTTATCTTTTTCTATCTTTTTAGATGTGGAAAGTCAAAATTTCCCTGCATTTCTGCATTCCTGGAAAGTCCTGGCCACCTGAGCCTTGGAAATTGATATACTCTAAAGATATTGCATGCTTTTGTTTTTGTTTTTTTTTCTTTCCATTAACACTCAAAAAAACAAATAAACAAATATCTCTTCATTAGCCCAGTCTCATACTGCTATAAAGAACTACCTGAGGCCCAGTGCATGCCTGTAATCCCAGCATTTTGGGAGTTCGAGGTGGGTGGATCACCTGAGGTCAGGAGCTTGAGACCAGCCTGGACAACATGGTGAAATTCCATCTCTACTAAAACTACAAAAATTAGCTGGGCGTAGTGGCACACGTGTAATCCTAGCTACTTGGGAGACTGAGGCAGAAGAATCACTTGAACCTCGCAGGTGGAGTTTTCAGTGAGCCAAGATCATACCATTGCACTCCAGCCTGGGCAACAGAGTGAGCCTCTGAAAAAAAAATTACCTGAGACTGGGTAATTTATGAAGAAGAGATGTTTAATTGACTCACAGTTCCACAGACTATATAGGAACCACGTCGGGAAGGCCTCAGGAAACTTACAATCACTGGAAGGTGAAGGGGAAGCAAGCATATCTTACCTTAGTGGAACAGAAGACAGAAAAAGTAAGAGGGTAAGCGGCACACACTTTTAACCATTAGATTTCCTGAGAATTCACTCACTCTTATAAGAACAGAATGAGGGAAATGGGATTGCATTGGGAGTTATACCTGATGTAAATGACGAGTTGATGGGTGCAGCACACCAACATGGCACAAGTATACATATGTAACAAACCTGCACGTTGTGCACATGTACCCTACAACTTGAAGTTTAATAATAATAAATAAATTAAAAAAAAAAAAAAAAAAAAAAAAAAAAAAAAAAAAAAAAAGAACAGAATGAGGGAAATCTGCCTCCATGTGCCCCCATGATCTAATCACCTCCCACCAGGTCTCTCCTGCAACATTGAGAATTACAATTTGACATAAGATTTGGGTGGGGACACAGAGTCAAACCATATCCATCTCCCACCCCAAAACAGACACACACACACAAACACACGGGTGCACACACACACACTCACAGAGAGACAATTTCCCTTGTCTCTCTTGGATGTAGGGACTATCTCCTTATACATTTATATTTCAAGGAGGTTAAACTTGGAAGATAATAGTCTTGCCTTCCTCTTGGAGATACTTATTTGAATTGAAAAGGGTGATAACCTAAGATACTCTCTATTCTAGAGGAGAATTTGTGTTTGGAAGTAAAGGCTTCTTTTCTTTTATCAGGAGTGGAGAGAGAACAATTGCCTCTCTTCTACACAAACTCTCAGATTCATATTTGTGTTTCCTGTAATTTGTTCCTACCACAGAGATAGGATTATCCATTTGCCTCTCCTCATGCTACTTGCAGGGTACTAGGCATGGGGGCCCATTGTGATAATGTTACTTTCCATTCTGTTTTGCTTTGAGTAAATAAACTATGTGCTTTGGTCTCTCACTCAGAACACTATTTCTGCTAGAATGTATATATCTATGTAGCTGTCTATCAATGCACTTATCTATTTAGAGTATAACTGCACAAGTAGGGTGACATCTCAGTACCTCATTCTCTTCCCAGCTTCTGACTTAACACTAACCTCTTTGTTTCTTTCTGTTTAATGTACCATTTGTGAACACAGTATATAATTGTGTTTTGTTTTTTCATGGAATCTGATCATCACTGCCTTTGATTGAAGTGTTTATTTCATTTACATGATATCATTTTTCTCCTGCCTAAAGCTCTTACATTTTTTAAAAAATAATTTAATTTTGCTGGTGCTGAATTTCTTCAGCATTTGCATGTGTGAAAAATATTTATTTTACTTTAAATTTTGAAAAGTATATTCTAATGGTACAAAAGTCTACTTTGACAGTGGAATCACTTGATGGGTTCCTCCTGCCCACTTCACAAACAAAACAAGTTCACTTACGCCATGGTAAAGAAATAATTTAATTAGAGCTAGACTGGACACAAGGAAGAACTGGAGTCATCACTCTAATCAATCTCAGAGGTTAGGGTTTTTCAAGGACAGTTTGGTTGGCAGGAGACTAGGAAGTGGGTGCTGCTGATTGGCTGGGAATACAATCACAGGGGTGTGGAAAATGGACCACATGAGCTGAGTCCACCCCTAGGTGGGGGGCCACGGGACTGGTTGAGCCATGGGCCACAAGTCTGGGTGGGATCAGTCTGAAAAACATCTTGGAAGACCAATCCTAGGTTCTACAGTAGTGATGTTATCCATAAGACCAATTGGGGTAATCACAAACTTTGTGACCTCTGACCACATGAATCCTGGGGCAGTAAGCCATTATGGAAACTACTTAGCAGAATTCAGGTCCCTGCTATAAAACTAATCTTGTGGCTTACAAAGGCAATGTCAGCCTTTGAACAAAGAGGGGACTAGTTTTAGGGAGGGGCTATGATCATCCTTGCTTCAAAGTTAAATTATAAACTAAATTCCTCCCATGGTTAACTTGGCCTATGCCCAGGAATGAGCCAAGACCGCCAGCCAGGGACGTGAGAAGCAAGATGGAGGCCGCCACATCAGATTTCTCTCACCGTCATAATCTTTGCAAAGTCAGTTTCAACATATTTATTTCAGTTCTTTAATGATGTTGCTCTAATATCTTCTATCTGGCATTTTTGTCCTGACAACTGCTGTTATCCTTATCTGGGTTATCTGCAGTGATGTATCCTTTTCCTTGAACTTCTATTAAGATACCTTCTTCATCTTTGGTTTTAAGCATTTTACTTATTATACAACATAGTTGTAGTTTCCTTCATGTTTCTTGTACTGAAAATTTGTTGAGTTTTTTTGACCTGTGGCCTTATTGTTTGTTAAAATTCAAACTTGGGAAAAAAATCTGCCATAATTTCTTCACATAGTTTTTTCATCGTCTCACCTTTTTTGTTTCCTTCCTCCCTTTGAAGGAACTCCAATTCCATGAATGATACTCTATTCATGTTTTCCCTCATTCTGTTTCCTCTCTGCTTTCCATTTTGGATAGTGTCTATTTATTTGGGTTCAGGTTCATCAATCTTATTTTTCCTGAGATATATTTTCTTCTATCAATACATCTAAAAATATATATTTTCTGTCACAGATATTGTAGTTTTTATAATTGGAAGTTAGATTTGGGTTCTCTTTTAATATCTTATTTTTCTCTATTAATTCAGTTAATATTTCCTCTAGCTTCTTAAGCATATCCTATACATCTGTAATAACTCTTTGTCCTTGCTTACTAATTCCATCATTGTGTCATTTCTGGGTCTGTTTCAATTGATTGATTTTTCTCCTTATTTTGTGTTGGATTGTCCTACACCTTTGTAGTTTTGGTAATTTTTTCATTGAACGACAGACAATATGAAACTTGTTAAGTGCTGGCCTATTTTTATTTTAATAAATATTCCTAAGCTTTATTCCAGCATGCATCTAAGTTACTTAGAAACAATTTGATTTTTTCAGGCTTTATTTTTAAGAATTGTTAGGTAATGTGAACAGCATGTACTCTAGAACTAATTTTTTGATTACTAAGGCATTACCATTCTGAGTACTCTATCCAAATGAAGAGGCATTGTTGTCTGGGTAAATACCCGAGGTTCATCATCTCGTGCCAAGAAAATTAAAAACATGGACACACACAAGGAGTGACTTTTGGAGCAGAGGTTTAATAGGCAAAAGAAAGAGAAAGGAGAACAGCTTTCTCTCTTGCAAGAGAGGTATGCCTGAATGGAAATCCCAGCCCGAGGTGGAGTGCACCAGATTCTATAAACAGGCTTGAGGAGGTGGTGTCTGATTTACACAGGACCCACAGGTTGGTTGGACCAAGTGTGATGTTACATAGCCACAGGGAAGGCTGACCATCCCACCCTAATCTTATGCAAATGGACTTTCCACTTGGCCTGTGCCATGTTGTCTGCTTCTTACTGTACATGTGGCTGGCAAAGAGAAGGGAACAAAGAATCACCATCTTGAACATGCCTAGTCCCCAGTAGCCTTTTCCTATTGGCACAACTGCTGGCATTCACCAGTGCAATTGAGAGGTGACAATGTGCTAGCAGCCCTCACTCTCAGGGCCTCCTCAGCCTCAGGCCTCCGCGTCCACTCTGGCGGCCCTGGGACCGCACTCAAATTCTCGTTGGGCCTTAGCTGCCTCCCTGCGGGGCAGGACTCCCGGACCTGCAGCCATCCATGTCTGAGCTCCTCCCCCTGCAGTGGGCTCCGGGGAGGCCTGAGCCTCCCTGATGGGCGCCCCCTCCCTACTCCGTGCTGCCTGGTCCCATGGACAGCCCAAAGGCTGAGAAGTGCAGGCGTGGCTTGGGACTGGCGGGCAGCTCCACCTGCAGCCCCGGTGCAGGATCCACCGGGTGAAGCCAGCTGGGCTCCTGAACTGGATGGGGACTTGGAACTTTTATATCTAGCGGGAGGATCATATGTGCACCAATCAGCACTCTGTGTCTCGCTCAGGGTTTGTGAATACACCAGTTTGTACTCTGTATCTAGCTAATCTAGTGGAGACTTGGAGGACTAGCCCTCTGACTCTGTGTCTAGCTCAAGGATTGTAAAAGCACCAGTCAGCATTCTGTGTCTAGCTCAGGGTTTGTAAATACATCAATTGGTACTCTGTATCTAGCTAACTCTGTATCTAGCTAACTAGCACTCTGTGACTGGGTTTATAGCTCAGGGTTTGTAAATACACCAATTAGCACTCTGTCAAAATGGACCAATCAGCTCTCTGCAAAATGGACCAATCAGCAGGATGTGGGTGGAGCCAGATAAGGAAATAAAAGCAGGCTGCCCAAGCTAGCCGGCGGCTACCCACTCAGGTCCTCTTCCACGCTGTGGAAGTTTTGTTCTTTCCCGCTTTGCAATAAATCTTGCTGCTGCTCACTCTGGGTCCGTGCTGCCTTTATGAGCTGTAACACTCACCGTGAAGGTCTGCAGCTTCACTCCTGAAGCCAGCGAAACCACGAACCCACCAGAAGGAACAAGCTGCAGACACATCTGAACCTCTGAAGGAAGAGACTCCGGACACACCATCTTTAAGAACTGTAACACTCACGGTGAGGGTCCGCAGCTTCATTCTTGAAGTCAGTGAGACCAAGAACCCACCAGTTCCAGACACACAATCTTCTAGCTTGCTTGTCTATGTCTGCAGCTCAATTTTACAGGCTGCTTTTCATTAGAAAATAAAATAGTTTTGAGACTGTTTTTCATTAACAGGAAAGCCTTACCAAAGATTTCCTTACCTTCACTATCTGCCTAAATAATTTCTTTTTAACTCCTATATCACAATGCCTGGTGAATTTTGAGGCTTTCTAATCTGACTGGAACTAATTGGTACTATAACTGGCTATGTGTGAGTTCTGCAAATTTTTCCCTCTGATGATTTTGAGTGGTTCTTTTCCTTGGTGGTAGTTTCCTTGACTCCTTATACATACTAGGAGACTGGAGAGAAATGCTGTGCAGATTCCTGGAGTCTCTGTATGTGCAGCTCATTCTTCTGTACTCTTTAATATGAACTACAGCCTTTTTGGCTACTCAGGACGCTCAGCTCCAGCTCCTCAGCTTTTAGCTGTGCCTGGGTTCCTCTATCTTTGCCGCAGGTGGAACCTTTCTTTAAGTAGCAAGCTAGTGCAATCAAAGGGCTCATCTTGTTTGTGTTCTGTCACTCAGGGATCACTATTTGTAATTTCCTAATGTTTATACAGTAAAAACATGTTGTTTTAAATAGTTTGTCTGTTTTATAAGTCATTTCAGGAAAGGTGAAGTCAGTCCCTGCCACTCGAGGTTTGTTGGGAAAAAAAATCTGTATCCAATTTTTAAAATATTTTTATGTAACTTAAGAAAATTCATGTAATGTATATAATGTGGAAATGTAATAGAGAGATCTGTGTTAAAATAAATTTCTCTTAAAATTAGCAGAACCTGATTTTAGATGATCTTTTCCAATTCCAAGATGTAACTTCCTGATAGGTCATTTTGAGCTGTTACCATGTATGAATATAACATTGGACTATTTAGGCAGAATAAACTGACAATAACTAAAAAGTCAATTTTTCTGGAAACTCCTCTTCACTTTTACTTAAAAAGCAATTGGTATTTTGAAATATTGTGAGATATTTATGTGCACAAAAATGAGAATATATTTTTGCATTATGTCTGAAAATTCTGGAGTGGTTTTAGCTTCCTTTGGTTGGCATTAAGGTTGGCATTAAATAGAAATGTGGTATTGCTTATGGTGCTTCATAATACATTAAAATGATTTTTTAAAATGTTGTCTTAATTATGATAAAGTACAACTGACCCTTCTCCCAGGCACAGCATCAAATTAACTTTGCAGAAAAGAATTGAATAATACAAAATATACTGAGGTGGTACGTATTCTTTATAGAAAAGATAGCATAAATTAAATGTATTTGTTCTGAGGTTTTAAAATACGGGTTAAGTAATTATTTATTTGAGTATTTTTCCTCATAGATCAAATAATATGCATCTGTCGTCTCTCTTAATATATAATCAAATGCCAAAATGTAAGATTAGTTTGCATGATAATTTGATATAAGAAAATCAGTGATTTACAAAATACATTTAGAAAATACTTTTAGGTACATGTACTCAATGCGGGTAGACACAAAATGTGTTGCCTTAAGGAACTTCCTTTAATTTGCATATTAAAAAGTGGACTTCAGTAACATGCCCAATATTTATTTTAAAACTTCTGTAAATTAGGATTTACACAGTTTTAAGCACTTATACGAAACCCTTATATTCAGGGAGGGAAAAAGCTGTAAGCAGGTCCTGTATTCTAAATGAGCAGAATCCGTTTTATTTGAAATATAACCAAGGTATAAACTTTAGACCATTTGTGATTTTGTTAATTTGGAAAAATATTTATCAAGCTTTAAGTGAATTAGTTGTAAATATTTAGGACAAATCTAGTAGAACAGTATAATAAATTAATGTGAAAAATCTATCTGGTAAATAATTTTACATATCATTCATTAATATTATACATACAAAAGGGAAAAATTAGTCCAGATATTCAAGAGCACGTTTCCTGAAACAAGAAATCAGGAAAAAGCAAACTCACATAAAAGCCATATCCCCAGGAATCATTGCCTATCTCAGAGTCCAAGGTTTCTTATCTCCAGGAACACAGAACAATGAATTTGTCATCTCTGGAGGCAAATATATTTGATAAATGCTTCTATTAATTGATTCCACAAATTAACTACTAATCCAGAGCTTTTGATTATGGTACTGCTAATCAATTTATTTGATAGCAAGCTTTCAGCAGTTTGTAAATTAAAAATTGCCCACATTTTTCTGGGTTGGCTTAATTAACAGATTTATCCCAGTTGTGAAAAAGTAAGATCTCTACTTTTAATTTCCTCTTGACCTGCTTTCTCTCTCCACAGGGTCTTCTTCAGATGTTCTTCAGAAGGAGAAAATTAAAATGCTGTCAACAGATTAAAACACTACTTAGCCCAGAGGAATTATTTTTTCAAAGCCTGCACATTATGTGGAGTCATATTAAGACTGCTTTCATGGGAAAAATCTTCCTCCAGATAGCCAGGCTGTGCTTCACACTAAGGTATGTGAATGAAAATTGTCTCCTTTGCTGGGTCAACATGCTGACATCATTATGGTTGACTGCATTCTCTGTTAGAGAACCAAAGAATGTCTGACACGCTGACTCCCCGGTTGTATGCTCCGGTGGTTATGTGCCTTTATCTGTATGGAGGGCAGACCAGGAAGAAAATGTTATCAGCCTAAATGTTTATTGTTCAGAGCCACTCAACTTCAGGAAGAATGAGTTTTTAGAGACAATAATTGTGGATGTGTGTCTATCATTTATATCTATCACAGAACTATTTTTTGCCGTATTCATCTGCCATTTGAATAAGCAAAGCCTAGGTATTTCTTACTTGTTGAATGCAAGTGACATTTAGAATTTACAACTTGTCAACATATATTCATAATTTTAAGTGCAATATAATACACACACATTTACTTTTATCATAAATATTAGATTTTTACATATTTTTAAAAGAATGATACTTGGGAATCTCGGACCAAACATTAAGTGTTATTGCTAAAATCCGAAATATAAATATAAGGGCAATTCCCATGAGGAGAACTAAGAAAGTTTTAAAAATATATACTTTTCTAGAAATTTGATAGAGTATAGGCAGAATTATAAGATGGCACCAAGATTCTTGCCACCTGGTATAGATAGCCTCTGCAGTTATTCAACTAAACAGTACTCGAGGTGTTGCTGTGAAAGGCTTTACAGATGGAAGTAAGTTCCCAAATTAGCTGACTTTAAAGCAGGAAGATTATCTTTGTGGGCCTAATCAGTTGAGGCATTAATGGGCCTTTCCTAGTGGAAGAGATTAAGACAGTTGAAAGAGCCTAATGTAAAGAATCCTCTCCATTGCTAGATTTCAAAATGGTAGGGGCCGTGTGGCAGGGAAGGTCGGTGAACTACAAGAACAGAGATATCCAGCAAAAAGATGAGAATTTTAGCCCTTCAGCTGCAAGCAACTGGATTCTACCAATAAAGTGAATGAACTTGGAAGAAGATTCTTCCTTATTCAAACCTCTAAAAGATAACACAACCCAGGCAACACCTTGTTTTCAGCCTTATAAATCCTGAGCAAGAACCCAACCACGCCTTTTCCCAAATAATGACCTACAGATACGTAACTTAAGAAATGGGTGCAACTTTGTCACTAAATCTGTGAGCATCTGTTATGCAGCAATAAAAATTCAATACAATGTCTAACATCTATTATCATGGGAAATCATGAATCTTCTTAATGTTGTGCTGCTAAAATAGACACAAAAATTTTGCACGATGAAGTATTGGCAGTGTCTTGTCTGCTATTGTCATGGCAATAGTTTCCTATTGCTGCTGTAACAAATTGCCAGAAATTTGGCGCCTTAAAACAACAAAAATGTATTAGTTCACACTCTTGTGGGTCAGAAGTTTGACAGGGGTCTGACCAGGGTGAAAACAAGGTGTCAGCAAGGCAGTATTTGTTTCTCTCTCCCAGATGCTGTTTGGGATTTCTGTTTCAGATTGTTGGCAGAATTAAGTTCTTCATAGATGTGGGACTAAATTTTATAATTTTTTAGATCAGAAGTCTGACAGGTGTTTTATGGGGCTAAATTCAAGATTTTGGAAGGGCTGTATTCCTTTTTGGAAGTTCTAAAAGAGCAGCAGGTCCTAGCCTTTTCCAGCTTCTGGAGGCCACCTTTTTTTTTTTTTGCAGGTGTTTCTTCTTTCTTCATCTTATAGTCAGTATTGAATATAGTTCACGAGGTAGTAACTTCCACTGTGGGTGGACAATCAAGACATCCAGAAAAAGACTGTTAGTTAACGATAAAAAACAAGACTTGGAGGAGAAAATGAAGTCACAGAAAAATCAGAGGAAGAGGCAACAATAATGGCACTTTGTAGCAGGATTCTATAGGACTTAGTGACTGATTTAACACAGCATGAAGGAGAGGAATGAGACTGCAGTTTAGGAAATTTATGTTGCCATTAACAATATACAAGATCATAAAGGATAACAGATTTGGAATGAGATGAGTGCATTTTTTCATTTTGAGGTGACAGCAAACCGCCCAGCAGGCATTTGAATAAATAGTACATTTTGACATTTGAGAAGGATAGACCACAAAATAAAAATCTCCACATTTGTGAATATCATGACAGCACAAAAGTCATCTATTTGACTATGTGAACTACCACCAGAATGTTAGAAATGTTTTTGAATTATAAACTGCATGGCTGCTTTGTAGAAGCAAGTCACATTTCTTCAGAATGGGTTGGATTACACATGTTAAATCTTAAAATGCCAAAGAGTTACTGTGGTAGATGAAAGCATCAGTAAGTTCACAAATTTACATGTAATGCTGCTTGAAATTAAATAACCATACTTAAATATCATATTTAAATGAAATAAATCTTATAAATACATATTCAGAAAAAGTTTTAAAGTATGCCTCAAAGAATCTATTCTTGAAATAAACTGTTAAAATTTAGTATTTAGAAATATAAGAAACTAACTTTTTCTAAATATTTAATATAAAAATATACATTAAAACAACTCTATTGTTATTTATACTCAAATTTTTAATATTAAAATTATTGTGTGAATAAATACGTATTCCCCAAATCTAGCGTGTCGAATGTCACAGAAAAAGTTAGATTCCTGTTTTATAAAATAATAATGAAACATTGCTTTAAAAGCACACGTCTAATACCGTTGTACTATAATATATTAAATTATGTGCCTTTCCCTTTAGCATAAAATTGGGAGGATGGAAAAAATCTTATGGACAAGTTTATTTATGCACTCAGTCTCCTGGAGGGAATCATCACAAATGCAGCCAGCATAATAAAAATAAAGAGTTTGTTTCATAAGAATCCTCACAGGATTTATTAAGAGCAAGCCATTTTTTCAATATCTTTCTTAAATTCCTTTTATCTGCTCTCATCAAATTTGTAATAGACAATTTTTCATTTACCTAGGAAGGTTAATCTGAGACTACCAAATAGGAGGTAGAGTATAGAAAAACTTTGTATTCTCATTCTTTCATGGTGACAGTGCAGTGGAGAATGACAGATATGCAAGAGAAACAGTGGAGCGAATAGAATGATTAGTTCTGAATTAAAATTTGGTAGACCACTTCATCTCAGTTCTTTTTTTTAAATCATATTTCATATGTGACTATATAATTGCATTTCCTCCTTAAAAACTTTTTTTTTCTGAAATTCATTAGCTTCAATGAGTTTGAATATAAACTGGAAATTAGTATTGAATTATGTATTTTTAATTTAATAAAAGTATCTTTTTAAAATGCTAACACTCCATTTTTAGCTGAAAATGGTTTTATGAAAGAAGTGTTTAATTTTATCTTTAGTTCTTATTAATTAAAATAACATTAATGAAAATTAATTTTAAGAATATTGACTAGCTTCTCTTAATTTTTGCTTACATGGAATAGGTGGGATAAATCTGTTTTTGATGTACCACTTAGTCACTAATCAGCCAAGAACATGAAGGATTAGGGTATTTGCCTTGAGCTAAGACATATAACACCGTGAAAAGTTTGTGGCATGTTCCTACATGTATGTGGAATGAGTAGAACAATGATTGATACACAGATGACTCTTGGTGGAGGTGGAACTCCTTAAGAATGCCAGCAGTCATTTTGGATGAACATTAAGGAGAAAGATGATGACTGTAAGAATGACAAAAAAGTGACTGTTAAAACTTTGGAATGAATCTTGCTAAAAATTTTTCCCCAAATATGTTATTCTAGATTCAGAAATCAAAGAATTGTGAAAGTCAAGGTACAGAGGAAATGAGCTAGGAAGATAAGAGTGTGTAGTCAGAGAAAAGTTTGCTTGAAGATTATGGAGCCAATAACGTGACCAATGGAGTGAGTGGATGAGAAAAACTGAAGTTTAAGATCATTAGAATATATATTGGAATAGATAGAATCAAACAGAGATATCATTGGAATAGGTAGAAATGTGACATTGTTCTGTATAGTGGCCCTACAGTTTACAATTCAAAATGTCCTCCATCTGTTTTCTTCTTAATTTCTACCTATCTTTCAGCAAATGCTTTATCAGGCCCCCCTCATTTATTTCCCAGATTAAGCAACAATATCCATATTTCTTTTTCCTAGGTCAGACACAAAACTTACACATGATCCATGTGACTTCCGTAGAGATACATATTTCAAAGAATTTTTCCATTTCATCAAAGTTTTGGAATTTATGGGGACAGAGCCATTCATAGGATTCCTTTAGTATCCTTTCAATACTCATGGGATTAGTAATGATGACCTCTCTTTCATTTTTGATATTGGTAACTTGTGGGGGATGGGAAGCATTCTCAAATCTAATTAAACCCTACTCTTTCAGAAGGTATGTGCTGCAGGCTGTGACTTGTCAGGTGCTTTATAGTTCCCTACCTGCTATGTGAGACAGGAAGGCCAGATGAGGCTGAAGATTGGATATTTCCCTCTCCTCCTATGAGAGATTCAGCTCTGGGAAAGTTATTTCTCTTTGAGAGCAGGACTTTATCATCGATACAGCTCTAGCCTACTTCAAAATTCTTTTTTTCCCCTCCCTCCTCCCATTCCAGAGCCAAAAAAATAGTTTTTATTGTCTCATGTATGTGAAATCCTGGTGGAACTCCTTGAAGTAAAATCCATGTAAGTTTTGGAGCCACCTAAGATTGTGACATCCAGGAGTTTCTTACAATTAACACTAGCAAAAGCTCTGCCTCTAGCAGATCTCAAAATGACCATGTAAGTTTCAGTTTGTGGACTCAGAAACTTCTGCTCCAGGTTAAGTACATTTCAATTTGCTGTCTTCTTCTGTCTTTTCAGTTTTTAGGGTAACAATTTATCCTGCAAACATTTCCAATATGTATAAGAACATCACTGAAATTCAGCTTGTTCAGCATTTTGTTGTCATCCTTCCAAGAATGAAGGTGATGACTTCTCAGCTTTTCACATTTTAGAGCTGAAATGAGAATTGGTTGTGTAAATATGTTTAAACACTAATTTCATGATTTTAATACATCCATTTACAATTCTTCAGTGACTCCAATTATATGTAGGATGCACATGAAACTCTGTAATATAGTATAACTCCATAGGATAGGATAGGATAGGATAGGATAGGATAGGATAGGATAGGATAGGATAGGATAGGATAGGATAGGATAGGATACAGGCTCCTTAAGATTTGAGCATTGTTTATCTCTCCAGTTAAGATTTTATCATTCCTTGGAGGTCCCTAACCCTAATTAAATATGAAGTTTACAATTCCTTGAATGGTCTAGTCCGTATTATCTCACTGATTAGATTATGCACAGTTCTTTTTTTCTTCAAACAGGTCACTAATCTTTCTGTTTGCCTACTTTTTATGCCACTTTCAGCTCCAACATTTTATTTCAGAAATTCTACACATCCTCAGCCTTCTTTTCTCTATTATTTGAGCCAACAGCAATTTATGAATATTTTAAATAGATAATTTATTTTGCTACTCTGTGTGTTGTTTTTCTGTTCCCCATGTCAGAGAGTAACAATTTTGAGAAAAGCAACTCTTATCTTTTAATTTCTATCCCAGAACAGTGGTCAAATGACAGAAAATATAACATGAATATATTTTTGAATGAACCAAATGAGGAAGAGCTAGATTTAATTAGGTTATGGAGTTTAAGGAGATGAGTAAGTAAATAGCACATATTTTGGTTTTTATTTCACAGTCTAAAAGTGTGTAAAGATATAGTTAGTCCTTTATTCAAAACATGTATTGACATATATAAGTATATACTGTGTTGATTCTGGTTGAAACAGCTGGTTTTAACCTGAAAAATGAGTGAAAATTGATTTTAATCTTGGCTCATCAAACTTAGTGAAAATATTTATGTAGTTTTTTTAAGATCATGTTTCAGCATGACTTGCAAAAAAGTCTTTTAAGTAACAGTCCTACTCAAATAAACTTTTTTCTTGGTATTTTCCCCTAATTATTCCAGTTTTTCCAGAAGCTTCCCATTGCTCTCAAATCTTAATAATTTACAGTGTACACATTTGTAGTATTTATCATGGCAACATTACTCTTTTTATTTATTTATTTATTTTAGAGATAGAGTCTACCTCTGTTGTCCAGGCTGGAGTGCAGTAGCACGATCACAGCTTACTGCAACCTTGACTCCTGGGCTCAAGTGATACTCCCACCTCATTCTCTCGAATAGTTAGAACACAGGTGTGCAGCCACCATGCATGGCTATTTATTTATTTTTTAATTTTGTAGAGATGAGGCTATGTTTTCCAGGCTGTTCTATAACACTTGGCCTCAAGCCTTAGCCTCCCATCATATTTTGTCTCTCAAAGCAGAACACAGGACTGCACATAGATTCCTGTGATCCATGTTTTCATTAAATGGTCTTTGGACTTAAAGTCCTTCAAGATGTGTAATGAATGTGCAATCCTTTTCTGAGTTGGAGATTTTGCATTTGAATTACTGAGTCAGCTGGAAGATGAATTGAATCAAATTGAACATGATTACTTCTTTCCATTGACTATGTGTCAAAATAATTCTGTTATGGGTCATTTATTTTAGCAAGGACAGCAGTGAATTATATGTAGAAGAGAAGTTCCTTATACTTTTGTTTCAGATCTTTTAGGTCATAATCACGGAAGAGGTTAGCTATTGTTTCTAAATGATATCAGCCATGTAATGATGTTATTGCTGCAGAGGATACTCCTTTTAAGGATGCTGCTTATATTTTTGTTTCACAAATGGTTTAAATTCATCTACAAATAATAGGTGATTAATAAAATGTATATGGAGAGATGACATATGGAGATATTTTATATCAAATAATTATTAGTTATTCTTTAAATTTTATAAAATTTCTACCAATTATGAAGTGTATCTCTCAAGATGAGGTGTCCACTATTGCACCCATAGTTAACCCCAAACCCAATTTGTATTTGACACCACATACATTCATCTCCTGTTTTCACCTTGATTCCTTTGTTAATCTCTATTTTATTATCTTCTTTCTTTTGCTTCTCTTTCCTGTCTGTTCAGAAAACGACAACTGTTGAGTTATGCTCCTATGTTGCTTCCTCAATACCGACGTCCTTAAATAAAGTATTTGCCAACTGGGAACACACATAAAAAGACCTGTGCATTTGATTTTAGTCAGTATACATTATTTATACTTCTCCTCCCCCACCCTTAGACAGTCTAAGGCCATATTTCAAATATTATCTTTAAATTTGCTAAACAAATCCATGTGTTTCATATATAAGAGTAATTCTCAACACTGAATAAATATTACAATTATCTGGAAAGTTTGGAAAATTAATTGTGTTTAGATATGACCCCATAAATATATTTTTAATTAGTCTAGGGTATTATCTAGGCATTCAGTTTTTAAAATCTAATCAGTTGATTCTTCTAACCTGCAGTTAAAGTTAGGAGTCACTTAATTAATATAAGAAGTCAGATGAAGGTACCAAAGTTGGTACTTTTTTATTAATAAGATGTTACTTTTTAAGACATCCCTCACAAAATAATACGTTGAAGGGTTCATGGTATACTTAAGTAAATAAAGAGTTTAAAATAATTTTATTTAAATATTGATAAATTTTGATAATACTGTTGATATTAAACTTCAGCTTCCTGCATTAAATAATTATGAGATGAACAAAATATATAAAACAACTGTTTTCAGGCATGAACTCCATATTGACCCTGGATTTCTCACTTAGGGCGTTTTTCAGATATTCTAGTGCTAGAAAACAAAGCCCACGCAGAGAATAGCAACCTTGCTGGGCAGTGGAAGCAGAGATTAGAGTTCAGGACTACCAGAGAACTTGAAATTTAAGGGACCAGGTGGTAGAGAAGAGCATTGCAGAGAAATGTGAAAATATTTCATGATTTCCTTAAAAATCCCTAAGCTGTCTGTATGTACTACAAGAACAGCTGCTAGATGACCAAGGATAAAACAGAAGTTGTAGAGGCCATACAGTGTTGGGGGAGTATTAGAGTTCTTACCCAGACAAATATTCTAGATTTTAGTGAATGTTCCAGATGAGCCAAACTCTTAAAGAAAGGACCACATGCTACTTAGATAGAACTAAATTAGATGCACCCAAATTAAGCCTGAAAATTTGTCTTGATATGTTCCAAGAGATTTAGGGGCAATTTACTACATGCCAGAGCAACAGTAGGTAAAGAAGGCAATGTAATCCAAAAACTCAAAAACATTTCATACTCAATATCTAACATTAAAATAAAAAATACTTAACATACGAAGAAGCAGAACAATGTGATACAATTAATACTTTATAGTAATTCACACTAAGATAATCTATATGTTGTAGATCATAGACAAAAGTTAAAATTAATAAAAAATTAATGTGCTAATGACAATGAGAGAAAAATGGGGTAAATGAAAAAATGTTGAAAGTGTCAACAGTTACAATCTATTAAATATATCAATTGTCTATTTTAAAACTTCAAAATATATCAGCTGAAAACAAATTGGATGGGTTTAATAGCAGAGTAGAACAAAGTCTGGGATTAGTAAACCCAAAGAAAAGACATTAGAAATTTCCAAACTGTAGCAAAAAAGGAAAATAAAAACAAACAGTATTAGAGAGCTGTGTGCTATAATTAAAAAAAAAAAATCTAACCATGAGTAACAGAAATATAATAGGGAAAGGAGAAAGACAATGAACAGAAGCAATATTTGAGGAAAACAAAAGGGTTGAGAATTGTCCATAAAAAAATGTCAGAAAAGTCTAATTAGATCAACTTTATACATAAGCAAATTTAAACACACCAAGGGCAATGTTCTATAAACCAAATAAAAAGAGGAAATTTGCAAACTAGATTTAGGGCTATACAACAAAAATAAATAACTAAACAAGAATTAGAAAAAGATTTGAAAGTAAGAATATTTAGTTTTTGTCATCATTCACATTTAGCGACTAGTTTCTTAGTAACATACTTAATGTTGAAAGTTATAAACATAAACATAAATATTAATGTATGTGTATATCCACAGATATATATACATACATATATATACATACATATGATATGCATAATGATGCTTAAACTGTAAACATATGTATCTTTAAGTATTAAAAATTATGACTTTTTGGTGGCTTTCCTGTTGTGTGTGTATGTGTGTGTATTTTCTAATCTCCTGAAAAAAACATATATTGTCTTTATAATCAGACTTGACAATAAAAGTTTATTTTTCTTATTTTTTGAGAGGGGGTCTCACTCTGTCACGAGGCTGGAGACAGTGGTGTGATTTCAGCTCACTGCAACCTCTACCTCCCAGGCTCAAGCAATTCTCCCACCTAAAGCTTCCTGAGTAGCTAGGACCACAGGCGCATGCCAACACACCCAATAACAGTTATTTTTGATGACTATATGGAACCATTTTTCTTAATGTTTACGTGAGTCTAAAGGCAAGAATAATAGATTAAGTAGAAACAGATTCCTTGGTGAGCTACGGCAGAAATATTTTCAGGAAGGAAGAACTTAACTACAAATGAACATCGAGTCACCTCAGTTAGTAGAAGTCTGCCATATAACATTAGTTCTAATCAGTCCCCATTCACTTAAATTTTTCTTAGCTGTCGGTGTACTCTTAGTATAAATGTCTCTTCAGTCCCTATATTGCATTCTTCCCAATGTACCTAGAAAGTTGCACACAAATTTTAAGGAAAAAATTTGAATTCCTTTTTTGAGACTGAGTCTCACTCTATCGCCCAGACTGGAGTGTGATGGCCTGATCTTCCTTCACTGCCACCTCTACTTCTCAGGTTCAAGCGATTCTTGTGCCTCAGCCTCCCAAGTAGCTGGGATTACAGGCACCTGCCACCATGCCTGAGTAATTTTTGTATTTTTAGTAGAGATGGGGTTTCACCGTGTTGGCCAGGCTGGTCTTGAACTCCTGACCCCAAGTGACCCACCTGCCTCAGCCTCCCAAAGTGCTGGGATTACAGGTGTGAGCCACTACACCCAGCCAAAAAGTTGAATTCTTTAAATAGCATATTGACGTAATTAATCACGTCCTGTAATATATTAACTTATGAAATTTTGACAAATGAAATTATAAGAAAGGAAACATATAATGAGGAAAAATGTCAGTGTTTAAATATGGCACAGGTTGTAAGTGCTCAGTTTTGTTTTTTTTCTTTATTCCTATAGTGGTTTATCTGAAACAAATATTTGCATGTTCTAATCTATCCTGTCTTTACATTTTTGCATGCTCACTTTTGCTATGAGATGCAGCAGCTATCTCTCTAAGCTATGAAGCTCACTTCCATATCTGTGCTGTCATTTGGGTAATTATTGAATATACCACAACAAATATCTACCATGGAGATTTAAAAATTATGGCAAGGTTGTTTTAAAATGATGGCATGCCTAATATAATGTACATTTAGAAAAATGAGGATGGTGATTAATCTTCATTCTCTGCTCAGACTGGTTTCTTTTCTTAAGTAGGGATGATTAACGCTCTCCTCATCTGTGTCTCACCCCAACAGAACTTAAGCATTTTGCATACATCAATTATACCTATATTATATTTATATTCCTAATCTCTCATGTAGCATTGAGTAGGGAGTTCAATACATACTTTTTGAATGGAAAAATACGAGTTTTATTTTTAACTTAAGTACATTTAATTTTCATCAGCATTTACAAAAATAACCTGAAATCAGACCTAGAATTCCAGAGATGTAGGTGTATGTCTTGGGTAGAACTAGGCCATGGAGATGAGAAATAAAACCGGACTATATCAATCTGCTGGGGAATGATTGGAAGTTGTAGAAAAGACTCACACTGTTTCTGTAAGCTTGAGCTCATTCATTAAAATACGTGTTCTTGCTTAATTAAAAGTGAATAATTAGGCCGGGCGCGGTGGCTCACCCCTGTAATCCCAGCACTTTGGGAGGCTGAGGCAGGTGGATCACGGGAGTTTGAGACCAGCCTGACCAATATGGAGAAACCTCGTCTCTACTAAAAATACAAAATTAGCTGAACGCGGTAGCGCGCGCCTGGCAGGAAAATCGCTTGAACCTGGGAGGCGGAGGTTGCGGTGAGCCGAGATCATGCCACTGAACTCCAGCCTGGGCAACAAGAGTGAAACACCGTCTCAAAAAAAAAAAAAGGGGGGGGAATAATTAAAGGCCAGAAATGAAGATAACAGTTATAAGCTCATGGCCACTTTTAAATTTGAGAGTGACATTAAAAATAGAAAGACAGCATTTTTTTTTGTTTCAATGTTTTTTTCAGTAGATAGTAATGAGTTCAACTCTGAGAATACGTGAAAAAATTGTAGCCAAAGAGGTTTAGCATATAAATTAATTTATACATCAGTTTATGCCTTATAATATATTCAATTTTAATTTTGAAAATATCACATTTTCTTCACTTACTTTTCTTCTCAGAATTTGCAGATTGACATATGAAAGTACTATGTTTCTATTTAAAATACATATATTAAGCAGTGTATTTATAAAATATTTCCAAAATTTCATGAGATGAATGTAGATTATTTTAGTATATTTCCATTTTAAATGTAAATATCAAGACAAAATACTAAGCTTTGTTTCTTAAAATAAATATTATTGGCTTCATTTAAATCAGCTGCTAATTTTTATATTGATATTTAATTCTAAAAACTCTTCAATTAAGACTCCTTGGAAAAGTTTTGTTTGTTAAACATTTATAATTTATACAAGCTGAATCATATTTTACCTAATCATATTTTACAGATTTCTTGGGGATTTATTTGAAAGCATGCAATTTTGATGATTAGATATGATTCCACATAAATGTACAATTTGCGTATGAAGTTCTAATACGGTAGATATTTTTTCATTCTTCCCTTCAATAAACTTCGAATGCAAAATGGACCTAAGCGGAGGCAGATTATCACTATGTAATTTGATATTTGAGTATTCTTTCTTATTCAAATTCTTTTCAATTATTTCTTAAGAAATTATTCTTAGGAAAATAAAATTACTGAATTTTATTTTCAGGAATCATTCTTGGACAAGGTGATGTATCGTCTATCAGGTCTTTCATCACACATCAGAATTGTAATTTAAATCTATAAATCAGCTTTTCCTTTTTTTTTTTTTTTTTTTTTTTTGAGACGGAGTCTTGCTCTGTAGCCCGGGCTGGAGTGCAGTGGCCGGATCTCAGCTCACTGTAAGCTCCGCCTCCCGGGTTCACGCCATTCTCCTGCCTCAGCCTCCCGAGTAGCTGGGACCACAGGCGCCCGCCACCTCGCCCGGCTAGTTTTTTGTATTTTTTAGTAGAGACGGGGTTTCACCGTGTTAGCCAGGATGGTCTCGATCTCCTGACCTCGTGATCCGCCCGTCTCGGCCTCCCTAAGTGCTGGGATTACAGGCGTGAGCCACCGCGCCCGGCCTAAATCAGCTTTTCAATGTGAATTTTGTCCAGCTAGGTTTAATTGTCATGTGAAGCAGGTGAAATATTCTTATCAGGATATATGTAGATGGATATAAATGACATATATACATACATACTTATGTGTATATGAATATGTGTGTATATGAATACAGACACCCATACATACTTTTATGTATATATACATACATACACAAATAGAAATATGTGTATATATGTATCATAGATAAATAAATAAATTTCATAGCCTTTCTAGTTATGTATACTTAGGTACATTTTGTTATTTGTCTTCTTAGATTATTTTAGCTACTTTATCTATAAATGTGAATGGAAATCTGTTAATTTGAGAATTGAGTTATAATATGTTATCAATGAGATAATAAAAAATATAGTATCTAGCACAGAAGTCACTCAATAAAGGCTATTTCCAGAAAGTATTATACATCCATACACACACAACTGATAATTCATACAATGATCAAAAATAAAAATGTTTTAATTTTAATTTAATAAAAATGTTTAATACAAATTATACCATAAGCTCCACCCTACATTTTTCAACTAATCTGTATACTTATATATGTAAATATACAAATTGTACAGTAACATCTGAAAATACATGAGCTTTACATTCATTTAGCTATTTATTTCACTGTTTTTAAAAATAAATTATAGAAAAGTATGTGAATTGTTAGCATTTATTTATTACTGAATTCTCCCCCACTCACCATTTTAATCAAAAAATGCTTTTGTTTTGATATAGTTGGGCCTAATATACACCTGAAATTTAATCCCTTAATACATTTTTGAAAATACTTCTTCTGGCCCAACAGGATAACTCATGCCTGTAATCCCAGCACTTTGGGAGGCCGAGGCTGATGAACCACTTGTCGTCAGAAGTTCGAGACCAGCCTGGCCAACATGATGAAACCCCATCTCTGCTAAAAATGCAAAAATTAGCTGGGTTTTGTGGTGGGTGCCTGTAATCCAAGCTACTGGGGAGGCTGAGGCAGAAAAATAGCTTGTATCCGGAAGGCAGAGGAGGTTGCAGTGAGCCGAGATTGCGCCACTGCACTCTAGCTTGGGCAACAGAGGGAGACTCCATCTTGATATACATATGTATAATTTCTTCTGCAATATCCTGCCTCCTCTTCTTTAGTTTTAGTTATGCATCTTAACTTAGTTTATTGCATGAGATTACCAATGAGGCATCTTAACATAATTTTCAGAAATCTACTTTCACTCTCCATTGGCTAGTTAACTTTGGAAGGTCACTTTATTGAAACAGTCTCCTTGTTTGTCAAATGGTGGTACTGTAAAAGAGAGCTGAAAGTTCTTTTAGTTCTAGAATTCGGGATTTTTGTTCTATTTTCTGACTTTTGGCTGGACCACACTCTTTTTTCATCTTTCTTCCAGAGTGCGTATCTGTCTCTTTAATCATTTAAATTGGCCTTCTCTGGACTTGATTCAATACCTCTGTATCATTTTGCCTGCTGAGGTGTCTGAGGTTGGCTGCAGGACTCTACATATGCCTGCTGAGCTCTAGGATAGTAAGCTCGTAAGTCACAGGCCATGCAAACATAAATATTTTGGTGGAAATGGTCACTATAAACTTAATATTGATGTTCTCTTGTTCCTCCATCTATAACTTTCTTTAATATTTTTTCTTTCTTATATTTTCCTCTACCCTTAGACTTATGTCCTATAAAACCTAAATAAAGATAACATCTTTCCACAATTTCTATCTATATAACACATTTCATTTCCTCTTGATACTAAATCAATTTTTAAAATTCATCACACTAATCATTTTGCTAAAAACGTGTTTCCAAGAAATAACTTTGCCCTTCTGTGGTTTTTATAATTCATGGTCCAGTTACGTTTTTAATACATGAAAAATAGATCATATTCTACTTGATTTAAATTAATTTAAAATTTAATACATGCAGTTTATTGGCTACAGGAACTTAGCTAATTCAGGAAACATTTCAAGTTTTTTCCTTTATCATAATTAAATGCTAAATCTGTGAGGGAAAAAAGATGATTAAAAGGGATCAACTATAGCCGAGTGCCAATTAATGACGGGGACCCATTCTGAGAAATGCATCGTTAGGCAGTTTTGTCATTGTGAAAACATCACAGAGTGTACTTACACAAAACTAGATGATATAGCCTACTCCACCCTTAGGCTATATGGTATAGCCTGTTCCTAGCTTACAGATCTGTATAGCACGTTACTGTCCTGAATACTGTGGACAATTGTAATATCCTGGTAGGTAGTTGGTTATCTAAACCTATCTAAACATAGAAAAGGTACAGCAAAAACATGGTATAAAAGATAAAAAATGATGTATACCTATATAGGGTACTTACTGTGAGTGGAGCCTGCAGGACTGGATATTGCTCTGGGTGAGTCAGTGAGTGAATGGTGAGTGAATATACAGGGATAGGATATTACTGTAAACTACTGTAGATTTTATAAACCCTAGATGCTTTGGCTACATTAAATGTTTTTAAATGGTTTTTATCACTTTTTACCTCATAAACTTTTAACATTTTTTAAACTTTTTGGCTCTTACAAAAACGTTTAGCCTAAAACGCACATTGTACAGTTGTACAAAAATATTTTCTTTCTTTGTGTCCTTATTCTATAAGCTTTTCCTATTTTTAAAGTATTTACCTTTTCTTAACTTTTTAAACTTTTTGTTAAATTGATATAATCTTAGTCTAGACCTTCTCAGGGTGAGGATCATATATATCCCTGTTTTTCACCCCCATGTCCCACTGGAAGGTCTTCAACAGCAATAACACATGACACACATGAAGCTGTCGTCTTGTATAACAATGCCTTCTTCTCTAATACCTCCTGAAAACCTGCCTGACACAGCTTTACAGTTAACATTTTTTCAAATTCTTTTTTCTTTTTTCTTATTCCTTTATTATTTAAAACATGTTTGTAAGTATTTAAGTGTATTTTAAAATAATGATAGAAAGTATAATATAGTAAATACATAAACCAGAAACATAGTCATTTACTATCAGTATTATATACTATATATAATCATACATGCTACGCTTTTATACCACTGGCATCACAGTAGGTTTGCTTACACCAGCATCACCACAAACATGCAAGTAATGTGTTGCCTTGCAACATTAATAAAACTTTGACATCACTAGGCGATAGGAATTTTTCAGCTCCATTGTAACCTTGTGGGGCCACCATCATATGTTGCCCATCATTGACCGAAACATTGTTATGAAACACATGAGTGTACTTAGAAACTGGCAATTCATTTTAATATTAAAACATTAAAAATCAAGATTAAAGTAGGAAAGTGATTAAAGAGGGTGCTTTAAATGTGAGCCATAGTCTAAGAGTTAGTGGTGTCTGCGTGTTTTCCAGATCATCTCACCAGAGCCCTTCTCTGGACTTTGTACCCAAAGTTCTTACTAGTGCTCTAAAGGGATTTTTGTCTCAGGTATCCTCTGTACAAACCTGTATCAGAAATCTTGGAAGATGGTAGGATGTTGAGCAAGATTCAGATTTCCTTTTGCTCAGAGGTGAAAATAATTTTATTATAATTAATAAGTTTTATGTTATTTATATATTACAAAATATAATGTATTATATTTTATTTGGTATTATATAACAAATCATTTAATTTAGTATTATGTAGCAACACCTTGAAAGGTAATATATTAATGTTAATTTGATATTGTTTGTCTTTTTTTCCTGAAAGGCTCTGTCTTTACTGAGAAGCAGTTGTAGGAAAAAGCTTCCTATTCATTATACAACTCACATTCTGCAGATAAAAATAAGTCATGAGAAAAATTACCTAAAATGGAAAATGAAGAGTCTATTTCTACTCTTCCTCACTCAATTGGGAATCTTTGTAAAGTTAAATGCATCAAAAATTTCAATAAATTAATCTTTGCTTACCTAAGAAAGTGACAGATGTTACTGCAAAGAGTCAGTTATTATTCTGAAGAATCATATAAAACAAGCGAAATATACAAAGCTTGCAAAAGAGAAAATGGAAAACCATGAAATTTATACATTAGTCATCATCATAATAAATTTCATATAAATTAAATGAAATTTCCATATTAAGTGGAATTCCATTTATATGGGATTTAATTAAATTAATTAATCAAATCCAATATAAATGAGATTTAATTAAATTTAATTTTAATTTAATTAATTAATTAAATCCCATATACATTTGGAATCAATATGTGAAAAACTGTAAGTACATGAAATTAACAAGCCAAAAAAATGATTATGTAAAGATTGTGTAATGCAGTAAAACATTTCCCGCTATAACTAAACACCAAAATTATAGTCAAAGAAGAAACAAAGAAGCCAATTTTTCTGGACATCACTGAATTCTGGATTTGATCCCATACATATTTTTCCTTAGACTATCACTTTGGATGTTGCACATAAACATAATGCCACAGAAGGTTCAAATTTAGCAATGCTATCTTTCAGGGTTTACTGGAAATCTTTCTGTTCCTGGAAGTGTTACCATAAGGTTAGGTAACTAGATGATTGGCCAAAATATATCTGAAATTTAACATATTAACACAAACTCCTAATATTGAGCCCAAACACTCCTATTCCCAGTACCCTCGTCCTGCTATTTATACTGTCACAGTCTTCTTCAGAATAGAATAGAAATATTATTTTCCAAAAGAACAGGACAAACACTTTGGTGCCATTCTTATCCCTTTATTACATTCCTACATTTGATTCCTCAGAAAATTTCCCTGGCTTTATCTTCAAAATACATGCTGTGGTCACGTGCTTCTCACCACACCTATCGTTAGTATTTATACATGCAATAATCACTTATCTAGTCTAGATTCTATTATAGTAATCTACTCTAAGTAGTCTTATAATTTTGATCACGTTTCTCATCTATATATGTATAATTCTATGTGTGTGTGTAAACACATATATAATTATATGATATATAATAATGTATATATGTAATATATTACATATATATTACATATATACATTATATATTATATATAAATCTAGACATAAAATGTTATTGTATATTACTATAATATAAATTATATATATGACTTCATTGTGATATTTAAAACTCTATGTGGTATGTCTTATTACTGTCATGCCCATTGTACATGTAACAAACTAAAACAGAGGGTATAGATTTCCTATGGTCCTATGGCTAGTAAGTGATCAAACCAAGTAGTTTACCTGTAAAATATGAACTCTTAATGCTTACTGTACATAGTTCTACAAAAAGATAAGTAAATCTATTTGATCAACTCAATAAACGCTAATGTAACAACCGCTACATATATTTGGCACAGTGTGATTGGATACTTCAAGCCATATGAGCATTCTAAAGTATAAAATGTTCAATGCAGTATGCTAGTTATTGAACACCGTACAATCTCTGACCTCATTTTAAATTGACTAGTTGGATCATACAAAGCTATCACTATACCAGCTTTTTTAGGAACAAAGAGAAATGATTGGAAATTCTGTTCACAATTAGAAATTGTGAACTATTGAAAATGTGAAAACAACTGAGGCAATTCAATAGAAAGAAAAGTAGACTAATATCTGAAATTGTCACTTATCAAAAATTTTGGAAACTGGTTGAAAATTCATGGTGCAAATTCTTGGCACAACCAGGAAGTTTGACTGGGGTAGGAAGGATATATTGTGTTATTTGACATGTAAGTAGCTGGCATAGAGGTTGATCCAAGGCAGGCCAGACACAAGCTGTATGGATAGCTGGTTCAGGCGTTAGCAAAGGTCAGGCTGGAGTCTGGGAAGGTGGTTCATATCAGGCCACAAAAAACAGAGATCAGATTTCAAGGCAGCCAAAGAAGGATTCAAGACTAGCAAAGAATTAAGCAGCTGACTACCTAAAAGAAAAGATACTCTAAATTAATCAGAAACATTTATTCTATGAGAAGTAGTTATTTTCTTTTTTTGAGAAGCTGTTTACTAAGTGGCTACTCAGTGGCCATGTGGTTTTCTAGTACTAAAAAATTATATAAGAGAAATGTGAAAATTAAGAAGATATAGCCTTTGCATTAAAGCTTTTAGAGTCAGTCGATAGGCACAGAATTTGAAATACCTAATCAAAATGAAAAAAAATCAGAATTACGAAAAAAGTACAAAATAAAAAAGAGAGCAGCTAATTGGTAAAATCAGGACAAGCAGCAGCACCTTGGAGGATAAATGGGCTTCTAATAATAATTATCCTGGAAAAGGTCTTTCTGGAAAAAAGAATGAATAAGAACAACAACAACAAGAAGAAGAAGAAGTAGGGGCTGTCTGGCAAAACTTGAGAAACTTGTGTCAGGTTTTAAGTATGTAAAATGAAGCTTATTTTAGAAGTTTATTTCTCTACAGTTTTCATTTAGAATTTAATCTGTGTTCAAATTCACTTCAACCCTAGAATTTATAACTTAGAGCATGAATATTTATAATGAAAACCTGATGGTCCTAAGAAAGTCACATTAGTAGCCAAGAAGGGTGAAATTGAGTGTCTCAGGGAAGACCCAGAGGAGCTGTGTCCTATACCAATTCTAACTTCAAGAAGCATAAATAGGGCCGGGCGCGGTGGCTCAAGCCTGTAATCCCAGCACTTTGGGAGGCCGAGACGGGCGGATCACAAGGTCAGGAGATCGAGACCATCCTGGCTAACCTGGTGAAACCTCGTCTCTACTAAAAAATACAAAAAACTAGCCGGGCGAGGTGGCGGGCGCCTGTAGTCGCAGCTACTCAGGAGGCTGAGGCAGGAGAATAGCATAAACCCGGGAGGCGGAGGTTGCAGTGAGCTGAGATCTGGCCACTGCACTCCAGTCTGGGCAACAGAGCAAGACTCCGTCTCAAAAAAAAAAAAAAAAGCATAAATAGAAGAGAATAAAGGCTTTGGCAATGAAAGGATAAAGCTGGATATAGCATATCTATTGCCATAGAATGACTCAGTTTGACTCTAGAAGCTTTCACCTTTGACATGCTCATTTGATTTTGTGAGGTATTAAATCAATAAAGTTTCTAAGAGGCAGCAGATGCTTTGAATTTCCTACGTGTGTTCCACCTTCAGTGCCTCCAACTTCAGTGTCTTCAGTCCTGTCATACTTTACTATATTCACTTATCAGACAACACCAATTCTTTTTGATGCTATGGGTGAGATCTTGGCTACCTTACAATGACAGTATCTGCATTGAGAGAGTTCCTTAATCCTAAAAACCATACTATTTCACAGCCCAAAGCAGTCACTTAGAATTTTTGATGGGCAACGTTTTGAATAAATCCATTACAAAAGTAATGAAAAGAAACCTGTGATTTGAAAACCACAGGAAGAGATGAGTTGTGCTTCCTCTTTCAAGTGTTCTTTCTTATTTATACCTGTGCATGACTTTAAAACACTTAGTAATTTAGGTCTCTGTAAAAAGAGATACCACCTACTTAGTATAGGTAGTTTATTGACTAATATACATGTTTACTCATGCCATTAGAAATTATTTCTGAACCAGAATTTTTATCATCCAGAGTAATTCTAGAATATTTCATAAAACTAATCTCAATATTTGCCGAGAGATAAATAAAAATGCAGTCTATTTGTTATCTCTCCTATGGATGTTAATTTTGAGCTTATACAAATGATTAATGGCATCCCTCAGATAAGAGAGGAAATACATTTCTATCTCTGCAGTAATCATCTTACTGCTAAAACGAACAACTGATTTTGTTTCAAAACAAAATCAATGGGAATTAAGGAAATATATGTGAATATATGTCCCCTAACTAATAAGGCTCCCTTCTCTTTCACGTGAGGGTTTTTTTCCTTGAAAGACTCAGATAGACTTATAAATAAGTTTCACCGTTTTATTAATTGTGGGCTTTTGTATATCCAGTTGTAGGCAATGTGTAACATTCTTTTATACAGCTTATTTTTAAAGTGTTTGCTTGATGTACTTTCAGAATCTCATCTTTGTTTTCATGGCTCTTATTCTTTTTTTTTTTTTTTTTTTTTTTTTTTTGCTAGGCCCTTTGCCAAGAGCCAGTCGCCCCAAGGTTGTAGGACAGGCAGACCTCGGAGTAACTTCCCAGACTCAGTGCACTGCTAGGCCTTTCTGCAGGCCTGCAACCTGCCATCAGCTGCCGTTTCTTTTCTTTTCTTTTCTTTTAAATTATACTTTAAGTTCTGGGATACACGTGCAGAACGCAGAACATGTTTTGTTACATAGGAATATATGTGCCATGGTGGTTTGCTGCACCCATCAACCTGTCACCTACTTTAGTTATTTCTCCTAATGCTATCCCTCCCCTAGCCCCCTCGACAGGCCCCGGTGTGCGATGTTCCCCTCCCTGTGTCCATGTGTTCTCATTGTTCAACTCCCACTTATTAGTGAAAATACGCGGTGTTTGGTTTTCTGTTCTTGTGCTAGTTTGCTGAGAATAATGGTTTCTAGCTTCATCCATATCCCCTGCAAAGGATCTTATTCATTTTTTAAGGCCTTTCTATATTTCCCATGGCCCACAATGCCAAGTCACTTTGTAATGCAGTTTCTGGACTTTGACTCAAGCTTCTTAATCTCAGTGCTATCAGTAACCCAGTCCATTCTTTCATCACTCACTTTTTCTAAGATAAACGAATCGAAGCTATTTTAATCCAGGTATTTCTGCTTGTCTTTGCCTTGCTGGTGGATTTTTTTTTTTTTTTAATCCAAAGGACTTTACTGAAATGTTTGCTATGTAAATGGTATAATTTATAGTCAGTATAAAAATTGCCTTTTGTTTTCTTCTCTGTCTTCTTCTCTTAAAACACAGCCCATTTCCAATTTCAACACTTGTGTACACATTCTGTTAAATAGCTGTAGGAAAGCGCACATGCCTCATATTCTTTTCAGATCTCACTCATAATTTTACAGTAAGAACCGAGTTAAAATTTCAAAAGAAAAGGTCACTCAAGGGTCACAAGAAAGCCATCCCTATCATTTTATTAAATATATGATGACATTCTGATGCTTAGAAATTGTAAAATATGTGCAATTTTACTTGAAAGTTGGCCTCTGTTCTATTTAACATATATTTTAACAAAAATGTGTGTGTGTATGATTGCCTAAAGAAACATGAATTTATACTCCTGTGACATAGAAATTGACTTTTACTTGATGGAAAACCCAATGTTGAGACCTAAAAACATGCAACCTCATGCAGAGAATTGTACACATCCCTTAAAACACATGAATGGGGAAATGCAGATCCACATGAAGAATATGATATAATTTTGGGTGAATAAAAACCCTATATTTATGCACATATTTAAAAAAATATATAGCATATTTTTGAAAAAGTGCATTTTGAATCATTTTAAGTTTTTACTTTTGTATAAACTTAGGATAAACAATGGGGATCCATCATATTTACCTTAGGGTAAATAAAATATAGGCCTATACATATCATTTAAATTCATTGCATAAACATATGTTTCCATTGAAATTTTAAAGTAATAAGAACATAAATATTAGAAAGATTGTTTTCATGTTTGTTTATGCATTTCACATTAACTGTATTAGTCATGATAGTGTTGGTTACACTGTCATAACAGAGTCCTAAAATATCAGGGACCTTCAAAACCAAAAGTATGCCTAGCTCCCATGCTATTTTCCCGCTACAAATTGTCCAGGATGATAGAATAGCCTGAGGTGTGAGAATATACAGTTCTCTAGGCAGGGGGAAAGAAAATAATAGCAAACCACCTTTTGGTTCTTAAAACTTCTGATAAGATGTGACACACATTATTTCTGTTCATATTTCATTGGCTAAAACATGTTATTTTCCCATACCTGAGTGAAACAGAGCATGGATGAGTAATAGTTCTCTAGGGTAGGGTACTACAGACGTGGCTATTGAATTGAGCCCTTTTCAGTTCTCTATGATCTCTTGACCCTCTCAAATTCAGTCATTGCCCTTTGAAAACAGAAAACAAGTACACTACAGCTTAACTGTCCCCCACTCTGAATTTAATACTTGGTTTCTAATAAGTAAAAAACAAGTCTCCGTGATTGATTAATTAGTGGGTTCACAGTTTAATTTAGACTTACTGTGTGTATTTATGTCCACAATATGTACTATATTTGCAAACTATATGTTTACCATAGATACATATAAAATTTTCATTTGACTGTAATTCATTTAGCAAATTAAAAAACATGACTGCTTTAACTTTATTGATACTTTGGAATTGTTTAAAAGGTGGTTATTTAGTCCACAATTATGACAATTGTTATACAACAAAAAGCATTAAGATATGAGTTCAGCTGAAATCAGAATGTGATAGGGCACATCTGTCATTCTGAATCATGTTTTGCATACAGTGCAGTGTGGATAAAGACAAGAATTATCTGCTTACCATGAGTAAAGCCTATCTGAGTTATGGATTATTTGTGATATTGTTTCTTTATTTAACATTTCCCTTTCATGGATAGTTTTTATTCCTTTCAGTGCATTACACATAGGTTGTGGTTTTTAAAATGTGGTGATCCAAAGTTTTGAAAGGTCATTTTATAAACTATTCTAGTACTTATTAAGTACTGAAGCATAAAAATGCCTGAATTTCGCTACAGCTGCTGTAATATTGAGGAACACTGCAGGCAAAGTACAAAAACTAAGAAACAGAAATCTAACTTTGTAACCTAGAAATTTTTATACACTATTAATAAGTTCAGCTAGTGTGTGCAAATGGAGATGTTTATGTATTATGTCTTAAGAGTTTTATTCCTAGGTTTTGTACATGAAAAACTTTTATTGAAATCAGGGTTAGAATGAGTGATTTCTTATATTTTTCTCCTGCAAAATTAAGTGATTGACATAACCAAAGAAATTGTTAGACACCTAGAAATACACATACATTGACGAATACCATCATGTACTACCAACTGTCATCTGGTAGCATGTGATACAATGACACAGTAAAACAGGAAAAAAAAAAAAAACCATGCATACAAAAGTTTACAAAGCACTATTATTATAAATTATTATTCCTATTATAAATAGGAATAAAACACAGTTTATCAACACTTTTCTGGCAGGTGATAATAAAAATGAAAATTAATAAGGGAGAAGCAATGTACTATTCTATGGGTATCATGAAATGATGGCAAATGGAACACTGGTGGCCCTATAGCCAAGTTTATCTCTCACTGCATTAAAGTAGTCATTTAACTGAGAAATGTACAGAACATGCATGCTACAGGTAAACTAACTGAAATGCACAGGAAACATATGCTGCAGGTAAATACTGAAGAAATATTAACCCATTTATGTCTGAGGTTGCAATATTTTAAATTTTTGCAATCAGACCTTGGCGATAACCTTGAGCAGTAGGATATAAATAACTCCCAATGCTATCCCTCTCTCAGCCTACCACCCCCCCGACAGGCCCCAGTGTGGATGCCCCTCACCCTGTGTCCATGTGCTCTCATTGTTCAACTCCCACTTATGAGTTAGAATATGCAGTGCTCGATTTTCTGTTCTGGTGTTTGTTTGCTGAGAATGATGGTTTCTAGCTTCATTCACGTCCCTGCAAAGGACATGAGCTCATCCTTTTTTATGGCTGCATAGTATTCCATGGTGTATATGTGCCACATTTTCTTTATCCGGTCTATCATTGTTGGGCATTTGGGTTGGTTCCAAGTCTTTGCTATTGTGAAAAGTGCCGCAATAAACATACGTGTGCATGTGTCTTTATAGTAGAATGATTATAATCTCTTGGGTATATACCCAGTAATGGGATTACTGGATCAAATAGTATTTCTAGTTCTAGACCCTTGAGGAATCACCACACTGTCTTCCACAATGGCTGAACTAATTTACACTCCCACCAACAGTGTAAAAGAGTTTCTATTTCTCCACATCCTCTCTAGCACCTGTTGTTTCCTGACTTTTTAATGATCGCCATTCTAACTGGTGTGAGATGGTATCTCATTATGGTTTTGATTTGCATTTCTCTAATGAACAGGGATGATGAGCTTTTTTTCATATGTTTGTTGGCTGCATAAATGTCTCCTTTTGAAAAGTATCTGCTCATATCCTTTGCCCACTTTTTGATTTTTTTTTTCTTGTAAATGTGATAGCATTAGGAGAAATACCTAATGTAGATGACGTGTTGATGAGTGCAGCAAACCACAATGGTACTTGTGTGCCTATGTAACACACATGCACATTGTGCACATGTACCCCAGAACTTAAATTGTAATAAAAATAAATAAATAAATAACTCCCACATGCTTAGCATTCCAGTAACGGAACACTAGGCATAAATGTTGAGAGGTTTAAATAAAATAATTGCTCTCATTTCTGTTCAACAAGTGCTTACTGCACTCCTAATGTACCAGTCCCTGGAGTAGGTACTGGGAATATAGCAAGGATCGAACAGCCCAGTGACCTGTATTCATGGGATATAAATTCTAGTGAATTAACACATAGGAAAACTATAGCCTCTAAAATTAGTGTTTGAAGTAAAAAGTAAATGCTTATGTTTTCTAAGTTTAACATGGAATAATGGATAACTTATTTTGTGTTATTCACAAGATTGAAGAGAACGAGAATCATCTGGGTTAAAAAAGAACAATCAAAATCTGGCAAAATGTATTACAATATTAGTACATTGATAGAATGTAAAATGGTGCAGAGACTTTGGAAAACAGTTTGGCACTTTCTTATAAGGTTAAATATCAATTTAACGTGAGATCTGGCAATGCCACTCCTGGGTATCTACCCCAGAGGAATGAAATCGTATATAAAAACAGATTTGTACATGAATGTTCATAGCGCCATTATTCATAACACCCAAAGTGGAAACAATCCAAATGCCCATCAACTGATGAATGAAAAACAAAATTTGGAATATCCATTCAGTGATGTGCTATTTAGCAATATAAAGAAATAAACTACTGATACAACATGGATGAACTTAGTTCCTTCCATGAAGTACTCTACAGGCAACACTAAATGGTGAAGACCGAAAACAGTCCCTCTAAGTGATAAAGAAAAATGTCCACACTCCTCTATAGTCAGCCTTGCAATTGGTAGTAAAATAAGTGATAGACATGAAGTTCAGAAAGAGAGAAGTAAAAACAATAATCTTTGCCATGGATATAATTGTTTGTATGGAAAATCACAAGAAATCTACAAAACAACCAAGAGTACCAAAAAGTGACTTTTGAAAGATGGATGGAAGCAAAACTCAATAGTAATTTACTATACTAGTAATTAAAAATAGCTAGTTGCAGGGCTTAATATCTAGGTGATGAGTTGATAAATGCAGCAAACTACCATGGCACATGTTTACCTATGTAACAAACCTGCACATCCTGCACATGTACCCCCGAACTCAAAATAAAAATTAAAAAAAAAAAAGCTGAAACTATTAATGTATGATAGTATCAGAAAAAAATTGAGAAATAAAGTTCTGTATATTAAAAACAATAAAATATTACTGATAAAAATTTTATACTCAAGTAGTGAGATAGACAATTTTTATAGGTCAAATAACTCAATGTTATTATGATGTCAATTCACCCCAAACTGGATCTATACATTCATTGCAATGCCAATTGTAATATCAGAGGTTTTTCTTTTTATAAAATTGGCAAACTGATTCCAAAATTTTTATGAAAATTCAAAGGATTTAGAATATCCAGAATAACCCTAAGAAAAGAAGACTTATATTACCTAACTTCAAGACCTAATATAAATATGTGGAGCAACCAGAACTCTTATACATTGATAGTGAGGGTATAAAATGGTGCAACCACTATGGAAAAATGTTTAATCGTTACATATAGCACTAAATATTTAGCTGCTCTAAAACATAGAAATTCTACACTGGGATATGTGCCCCATCAACATAAAATCCTGTTTACCAAAATACTTGTATAAGAATGTTTTTAAGAGTTTAAATAAAAACTGAGGAAACACTGGAATTGGCCCACATAGACATAAAGAGACCAATGGATAAACACATTGTGGTATCTTCATACAATGGAAAAGTATATTGTAAAAAAAATTTATTACATAAGTATATGCATAAGTCAAAACTCACCAAATGATACACTTAATATACTAATTTAGTTCTATGTCAATTTTAAGGGAAAGGACAATAACTGTAAACAAATATCAAATTCTAGTTAATGGTGTTTATGCTGAAGTTATTTAGGATAAACTGTATTGTTGCTTGCAACATATTTAAGGTACATTAAAAAATAAGATAATTAATGGATATGTAAGTGATAAATCAGGGCTAAAATAATAATCATAGCATTTAAATGATAGATTTATGTTATATAATAGAAATTCAATTGATATTTAATTGGATATTAAATACACAAATTTTCAACTTTCTTGATATTATAAAGTTTTGTAAGAAGATGTTTGTTGCAAAAATTGTAAACCTGGTTTAGATTATAAGTCATATGATTATTATATTTATAATGAATTAAGGTTATGGTAAAGTTTACAACATATAAAAATAAGTTACATCTCTAGTAATGAGAGTTTTTTTAAACAATCCATAAAACTGGTAATTATAGAAGAAAATAATGCTAAATTTAAATGGAATATATTATAAACACTTCTCTGCTGAGAAAGTGTTGACAAAGTAATATCTCAAACCCAAAACATGGAAATATTTCAACTAATATATTATTATTCAAAATATATAAAGAAATCAAATATTAACATGAAGGAAATATTACAAGAGAGAAATAGACAAAAATGTGAATATTTCATAGAAGAAATGAAAACAGAATAAATCTATAAAAATATGTTTAGTCTGATTATAATTCATATTAAGAGCATAAATAAGGAAAAACACCTGATATACACTAAATTCATGATGGAAAAAAGGCATTCTAAAGATTATAAACTTTGGTGACAAGATTAATCAAGTCAGATTCTCACACACCAATGGTGGGAATATAAGTTGATTCAACCACTGTGCAAAACAATTTGGTTTTATCTTGTGAAATTGTGCATACATCTTCATCCTGCAGATACATAGAAATACAGAGACATTTTTGTATATATGAACCAGGAGATATATTCTAAGCAGATTTTTTCATAGTAGTAAAAACCCAAAGCAACACAAATATTCAATGATGGAAAAATAAACAGATAAACTGGTTTATTCAAACAATGAAATATTTTAAAATGACAACAGTGAAAGAAATAGCGCTATATGCAACAACTTGGATGAAACTGAAACAATTAATATAAAAAAGAAGTTGTGCCTGTAATCCCAGCTCTTTGGGAGGCTGAGGTGGGAGGACAACTTGAGGTCAGGAGTTTGAAACCAGCCTGGCAAACAGGGGAAACCCCATCTTTTAAAAATACAAAAAGTAGCCAGGCGTGTTGGCGCATGCCTGTAATCACAGTTACTGAGGGTGAGGCAGGAGAATCGCTTGAAACTGGGAGGCAGAGGTTGCCGTGAGCCGAGATTGCACCACTGCACTGGTGGGCCACACAATAGACTCAAAAACAAAAACAAAACAAAAAACAGGCAGGCGCTATGGCTCACACCTGTAATCCCAGCACTTTGGGAGGGTGAGACAGGCGGATCATCTGAAGTCAGGAACTGGAGACCAGCCTGACCAAAATGGTGAAAATATGTCTCTACTTTTAGTACAAAAATTAGCCGGGCGTGGTGGTGCACGCCTGTAATCCCAGCTACCAGGGATGCTGAGGCAGGAGAATCACATGAACCCGGGAGAGAGAGGTTTCAGCGAGACGAGATTGGCCATGGCACTCCAGCCTGGGAGACAGAGTGAGACTCTCAAAAAATAAATAAATAAAATAGAAATAAAAAATATATAAAAAAAGATAAAATACAAAAATTATCTGGGCATGGTGATGCCCACCTTTAGTCCTGTAATTCCAGCTTCTTGGGAGGCTGAGGCAGGAGAATCACTTGAACCTGGGAGACAGAGATTTCAGTGAGACGAGATCACTCCACTGCACTCCAGCCTGGGCGACAGGGCGAGACTCTGTCTCAAAATTAAATAAATAAATAAATAAAATAGAAATAAAAAATATAAATAAATAAAAGATAAAATACAAAGTTAGCTGGGCATGGTAACCATCAGTAACTGGAATTACAGGCGTGCGCCACCTGTAATCCTGTAATCCCAGTTTCTTGGGAGCCTGAGGCAGGAGAATCGCTTGAACCTGGGAGGCGGAGGTTGCAGTGAGCCGAGATCATGCCACTGCACTCCAGGCTGGGCGATAGAGCAAAATTCCGTCTAAATATATACATAGATATGTGTGTGTGTGTGTATGTGTATATATGTATATGTGTGTATACATATATATGTGTGTGTATATATATGTATAGGTTTGTATATACACATATACATATCAATTACAAAAATTAGCCAGGTGTGGTGGTGCACGGCTGTAGTCACAGCTTCTTGGGAGGCTGGGGCAGGAGAATTGCTTGAACCTGGGAGGCGAAGGTTACAGTGAGCCGAGTTTGAGCCATTGTACTCCAGCCTGGGAGATAGAGTGAGACTCTGTCAAAAAAAAAAAAAAAAAAAAAAAAAAAAAAAAAAAAAAAGAAATGTCCAGGCGCAGTGGCTCACTCTTATAATCCTAGAGCTTTGTGAGGCCGAGGTCGGTGGATCCCCTGAGGTCAAGATTTCGGGACCAGCCTCGCCAAAATGGTGAAACCCTGTCTCTACTAAAAATACACAGATTAGCCGGGCGCGGTGGCATGTGCCTATAATCCCAGTTACTCGGGAGTCTGAGGCAGGAGAATCGCTTGAATCTGGGAGTCAGAGGTTGCAGGGAGCCGAGATCAGGCCACTGCACTCCAGCCTGTGCAACAAGAGTGAAACTCCGTCTCAAAAAAAAAAAAAAAAAAAAAAAAAAAAAAAAAAAAGGTTCAGCAGTACACAACGAGTGCTGTAACATTTTAATACGGTATCAATCAATAACAAGAATAAGCAATGTATATATGCATAAGTGGTGACCTTATTTTAAAATCAAGAGAAAGATGCCAGGGCAGAGGCAGGAGGAAGCACAGGGGTAGCTTTAGCTGTCCTTACTTGTCAAGTTTTTAACCCAGTTTATGTGACCGTAAGTGTTCACTTACTATGCTTCGTAATATCCCTAGATATTAGATTTATTCTTTCATATGAATTATTTATGGCACAGATATGGCACAAGCACTGCAGCATTCAGTTTCCCTTTTTGTAAAATGGGAATGTTGACATTTGTAGACATTAACTCAGTTAAATACTAATTTCAACAAGAAGATGATGCTTTGTGTCATCAGATATATTATCTAGAAGTTCGGGTTATGGTTTTAAACATTCTTGAGTTTGAATACTTAATTTGTATTTCCTAACTGTGGGATTCAGAGCAGATCACCTGAGAGTTATCTAATCCTCAGTTTCCTGATTTCTTCATCTACTTCCCAAAGGTGTTGTGGAAGTTCAGTGAGTAACTCCATATCACCTAGCACTATGCTTGACGGTGTCAATATCATAGCTACTCAATACATAAATAAACATTCTATATAATCAGTAATCTTAAAATATTTTGATGTATTACCCTGAATGACCACAGAATTGGCATTCTATACAATTTATGCAAAATAGAAGAGTGAGTTGAAATGAATGACTTTGAAAGACTCTTACAGTTTGTAATACTTTCCTGAAGTGTAAAATATGAGAACAAAGAGTGAACTGTATTATTCTTTGCATAAATTAATTAAAGTGGCAACATATCCTCAATTACTATAATGGTCAATGTCATATCAGCCTGAATCTGGAGTTTGGTTCTTCTTAAAAATTCTTTCTTGTTTAATATTATTAACCTAAATTTTTATGACTAAATAATATACCAGATTTAAGAACTTAGGTTCCTCTAAGAAGTTCAGTTCTATTTCTTTTTTGTTGATATTTTATTATAAATGCCTCTATTAAAGAAGTCATGTGATTTTCTTTGCTTTCCTTTTAATAAACCAAATTATTTTGACTTTTAAATGTTCAATCTTGTATTCCTCAATAGATAAACCCTATTCAGTTATGAAGTATTATATGTTTTCTACAATTTAGTTTATCAATATATTTTAAAGATATTTTGCATCCATATTAGGAAGGAGAGTGATCTGTACTTTTTTTTCATACTGTTTTTGTCAGGTTTTGGTACATGGATTATGCTGGTCTCACAAAACAAGTTGAGCCATGTTTACTCATCTTCTATTCTCTCAAAATGTTTTTGTAAGATTGGTGTTATTTCTTCTTTAAATGTTTTATGGAATTCACCCTTGGGTTTTTTATTTTTTGAACGAAGGTTTTCTGAAAACATGTTCAATTTCTTGAGCAGACACATGATATGATTTGGATTTGTGTCTCTGCCCAAATCCCATGTCAAATTGGAGAAGGGGCCTGGTAGAAAGTGACTGAATCACGGGGGCAGATTTCCCTCTTGCCGTTCTCATAATAGTGAGTGAGCTCTCATGAGATCTGATGTTTTAAAAGTGTGTGGACTTCCCTCTTCACTCTCTCTCTCTCCTGCCACCCCATGGAGATGTCCTTGTTTCCCCTTCACCTTCCACCATGATTGAAAGTTTCCTGAGGCCTTCCAGTCATGCTGCCTAGTAAGCCTGACGAAGTGTGAGTCAATTAAACCTCTTTTCTTCATATATTACTCAGTCTCAGGTAATTCTTTATAATAGTATGAGAACAGACTAATACAATATAGTACAATTCAGAGTTTCTGTTTCATCTGTGTCAATTTTGATGAGTGGTATTTTTCTAAGGGTTTTTCTATTTTATTTAAATTTTCAAATTTTTTGGTATAAAATTGTTCACAATATTTACTTATAATTATTTTAACATTTTTAGTATCTGAACTGACAACTCCTCTTTCATTCCTGAAATTGTTGATTTGAGATTTGTTTTTTCCTGTGGTCAATCTAGTTAAGAGTTGATCAGTTTTGCAGATCTTTTCAATTGCCAAAATTTGACTTTGTTGTCTTTTACTGTATAATCTTTTAAAATCATTAATTATTTTTATTATTTTATTCATTTTGCCTCATTAAAATATTTAGGTACATGTGAGGTAAACCTCTTTCTCCTTATTAATGCTGTTTGCATTGCATTATATTCTACTTGTATACTGTCAATATAGCTGTTTGCATTGCATTATACTCTACTTGTATACTATCAATATACTATCAATATAGCTATCTTAATTTTCATTTTGAGTATTTACTTTGAATGATATTTTCTATTATTTTAACTCTCAGCCTACTTCTGTAAGTGTCTATCATAAATAGCTTATTCATGGACATAATTTTTATACCATCTGACAATTTCTACTTTTAACTTATATTTCAATTAACTTCCTTGTGATAATCAATATAATTGGACTTATTTCTTCCCTAACTACAATTGGCTTCTTGTATTTGTTGGATATGTAGCACATGCATTTTTCTACCAATTTTGAAATTGCATACTACTTCTAATTTTTTAATTGTCATCTTTGAAATTTTATCTTGCATACTAGAAATAAAATCTGAATTATGTGTGGGTATCAACTATCTTCCAAATAAAACAGGGACTTCAGAACATCTAATTTGAATCACCCCCTCTGACATACATTCTATTATTGTCTAGATATCTTTGGTAATTAAACTTAAATCTAAATATTATGCATCATTATTACTATTTCAATTATTATTGTTTACAAACTTTTGTTTATATACATATATGTGTACATATATACCTATAAGTGTCTTTGCTCAGCATTCACTCTTGTGTATTTTGTCATTCTTGAATCAGTATCTTTCTTTCTTAAGTATACCTTTAAAAATATGCTTTAGAGGGCAGAGCAAGATGGCCTAATAGGAACAGCTCCAGTCTCCAGCTCCCAGAGCCAGCGACACAGAAGACAGGTGATTTCTGCATTTTCAACTGAGGTACTGGGTTTATCTCACTAAGGAGTGCGGGACAATGGGTGCTGGTCAGCTGTTGCAGCCCTACCAGGGAGAGCTGAAGCAGGGCGAGGCATTGCCTCACCCGGGAAGCGCAAGGGGGAAGGGAATCACTTTTCCTAGCCAGGGGAACTGACACACACCACCTGGAAAATCAGGTGACTCCCACCCCAATACTACCCTTTAAGCAAATGGGCACACCAGGAGATTATATCCCACACCTGGCCCAGAGAGTCCCATGTCTACGGAGCCTTCCTCATTGCTAGCACAGCAGTCTGCAATCTAACTGCAAGGCAGCAGGGAGGCTAGGGGAGGGGTGCCCACCATAGCTGAGGCTTAAGTAGGTAAACAAAGCCCTGGGAAGATCGAATTGGGTGGAGCTCACAGCAGCTCAAGGAGGCCTGCCAGTCTCTGTAGACTCCACCTCTGGGGACAGGGCACAACTAAACAACAATAACAACAACAACAAAAAAGCAGCAGAAACCTCTGCAGACACAAACGACTCTGTCTGACAGCTTTGAAGAGAGCAGTGGATTTCCCAACACGGAGGTTGAGATCTGAGAATGGACAGACTGCCTGCTCAAGTGGGTCCCTGACCCCTGAGTAGCCTAATTGGGAGACATCCTCCACTAGGGGCAGACTGACACCCCACACCTCACATGGTGGAGTACACCCCTGAGAGGAAGCTTCCAAAGCAAGAATCAGACAGGTACACTCGCTGTTCAGCAGTATTCTATCCTCTGCAGCCTCTGCCGCTGACACCCAGGCAAACAGGGTCTGGAGTGGACCTCAAGCAATCTCCAACAGACCTACAGTTGAGGGTCCTGACTGTTAGAAGGAAAACTAACAAACAGGAAGGACACCCACACCAAACCCCATCAGTACTTCACCATCATCAATGACCAGAGGCAGATAAAACCACAAAGATGAGGAAAAAGCAGGGCAGAAAGGCTGGAAATTCAAAAAATAAGAGCACATCTCCCCCTCCAAAGGAACGCAGCTCATCGCCAGCAACGGATCAAAGCTGGATGGAGAATGACTTTGACCAGATGAGAGAAGAATGCTTCAGACCATCAAACTTCTCAGAGCTAAAGGAGGAATTACGTACCCAGCGCAAAGAAACTAAAAATCTTGAAAAAAGAGTGGAAGAATTGATAACCAGAATAATTAATGCAGAGAAGGCCATAAACGAAATGAAAGAGATGAAAACCATGACACGAGAAATACGTGACAAATGCACAAGCTTCAGTAACCGACTCGATCAACTGGAAGAAAGAGTATCAGCGATTGAGGATCAAATGAATGAAATGAAGCAAGAAGAGAAGTCTAAAGAAAAAAGAAGAAAAAGAAATGAACAAAGCCTGCAAGAAGACCAAATCTACGTCTGATTGGGGTGCCTGAAAATGAGGGAGAAAATGGAACCAAGTTGGAAAACACTCTTCAGGATATCATCCAGGAGAACTTCCCCAACCTAGTAGGGCAGGCCAACATTCAAATCCAGGAAATACAGAGAACGCCACAAAGATACTCCTCGAGAAGAGCAACTCCAAGACACATAATTGCCAGATTCACCAAAGTTGAAATGAAGGAAAAAATCTTAAGGGCAGCCAGAGAGAAAGGTCGGGTTACCCACAAAGGGAAGCCCATCAGACTAACAGCAGATCTCTCGGCAGAAATGCTACAAGTGAGAAGAGAGTGGGGGCCAATATTCAACATTCTTAAAGAAAAGAATTTTAAACCCAGAATTTCATATCCAGCCAAACTAAGTTTCATAAGTGAAGGAGAAATAAAATCCTTTACAGATAAGCAAATGCTTAGAGATTTTGTCACCACCAGGCCTGCCTTACAAGAGACCCTGAAGGAAGCACTAAACATGGAAAGGAACAACCGGTATCAGCCATTGCAAAAACATGCCAAAATGTAAAGACCATCGAGGCTTGGAAGAAACTGCATCAACTAATGAGCGAAATAACCAGTTAATATCATAATGGCAGGATCAAGTTCACACATAACAATATTAACCTTAAATGTAAATGGACTAAATGCTCCAATTAAAAGACACAGACTGGCAAACTGGATAAAGAGTCAAGACCCATCAGTCTGCTGTATTCAGGAGACCCATCTCACACGCAGAGACATACATAGGCTCAAAATAAAGGGATGGAGGAAGATCCACCAAGCAAATGGAGAACAAAAAAAAGTAGGGGTTGCAATACTAGTCTCTGATAAAACAGACTTTAAACCATCAAAGAACAAAAGAGACAAAGAAGGCCATTACATAATGGTAAAGGGATCAATTCAACAGGAAGAGCTAACTATCCTAAATATATATGCACCCAATACAGGAGCACCCAGATTCATAAAGCAAGTCCTTAGAGACTTACAAAGAGACTTAGACTCCCATACAATAATAATGGGAGACTTCAACACTCCACTGTCAACATTAAGATCAACGAGACAGAAAGTTGACAAGGATATCCAGGAATTGAACTCATCTCTGCAACAAGCAGACCTAATAGACATCTACGGAACTCTCCACCCCAAATCAACAGAATATACATTCTTCTCAGAACTACATCACACTTATTCCAAAATTGACCACGTAATTGGAAGTAAAGCACTCCTCAGCAAATGTACAAGAACAGAAATTATAACAAACTGTCTCTCAGACCACAGTGCAATCAAACAAGAACTCAGGACTAATAAACTCAATCAAAACCGCTCAACTACATGGAAACTGAATAACCTGCTCCTGAATGACTACTGGGTACATAACGAAATGAAGGCAGAAATAAAGATGTTCTTTGAAACCAATGAGAACAAAGATACAACATACCAGAATCTCTGGGACACATTTAAAGCAGTGTGTAGAGGGAAATTTATAGCACTAAATGCCCACAAGAGAAAGCAGGAAAGATCTAAAATTGACACTCTAACATCACAATTAAAAGAACTAGAGAAGCAAAAGCAAACACATTCAAAAGCTAGCAGAAGGCAAGAAATAACTAAGATCAGAGCAGAACTGAAGGAGATAGAGACACAAAAAACCCTCCAAAAAATCAATGAATCCAGGAGTTGGTTTTTTGAAACGATCAACAAAATTGACAGACCGCTAGCAAGACTAATAAAGAAGAAAAGAGAGAAGAATCAAATAGACGCAATAAAAAAGATAAAGGGAATATCACCACCGACCCCACAGAAATACAAACTACCATCAGAGAATACTATAAACACCTCTATGCAAATAAACTAGAAAATCTAGAAGAAATGGATAATTTCCTGGACACTTACACTTTCCCAAGACTAAACCGGGAAGAAGCTGAATCCCTGAATAGACCAACAGTAGGCTCTGAAATTAAGGCAATAATTAATAGCCTACCTACCAAAAAAAGTCCAGGACCAGATGGATTCACAGCTGAATTCTACCAGAGGTACAAGGAGGAGCTGGTACCATTCTTTCTAAAACTATTCCAATCAATAGAAAAAGAGGGAATCCTCCCTAACTCATTTTATGAGGCCAACATCATCCTGATACCAAAGCATGGCAGAGACACAACAAAAAAAGAGAATTTTAGACCAATATCCCTGATGAACATCGATGCAAAAATCCTCAATAAAATACTGGCAAACCGGATCCAGCAGCACATCTAAAAGCTTATTCACCATGATCAAGTGGGCTTCATCCCTGGGATGCAAGGCTGGTTCAACATATGCAAATCAATAAATGTAATCCAGCATATAAACAGAACCAAAGACAAAAACCACATGATTATCTCAATAGATGCAGAAAAGGCCTTTGACAAAATTCAACAGCCCTTCATGCTAAAAACGCTCAATAAATTCGGTATTGATGGAATGTATCTCAAAATAATAAGAGTTATTTATGACAAACCCACAGCCAATATCATACTGAATGGGCAAAAACTGGAAAAATTCCCTTTGAAAACTGGCACAAGACACGGATGCCCTCTCTCACCACTCCTATTCAACATAGTGTTGGAAGTTCTGGCTAGGGTAATCAGGCAAGAGAAAGAAATCAAGGGGATTCAGTTAGGAAAAGAAGAAGTCAAATTGTCCCTGTTTGCAGATGACAAGATTTTATATTTAGAAAACCCCATTGTCTCAGCCCAAAATCTCCTTAAGCTGATAAACAACTTCAGCAAAGTCTCAGGATACAAAATTAATGTGCAAAAATCACAAGCATTCTTATACACCAGTAACAGACAAACAGAGAGCCAAATCATGAATGAACTTCCATTCACAATTGTTTCAAAGAGAATAAAATACCCAGGAATCCAACTTACAAGGGATGTAAAGGATCTCTTCAAGGAGAACTACAAACCACTGCTCAGTGAAATAAAAGAGGACACAAACAAATGGAAGAACATACCATGCTCATGGATAGGAAGAATCAATATCGTGAAAATGGCTATATTGCCCAAGGTAATTTATAGATTCAATGCCATCCCCATCAAGCTACCAATGAGTTTCTTCACAGAATTGCAAAAAACTGCTTTAAAGTTCATATGGAACCAAAAAAGAGCCCACATTGCCAAGACAATCCTAAGTCAAAAGAACAAAGCTGGAGGCATCACGCTACCTGACTTCAAACTATACTACAAGGCTACAGTAACCAAAACAGCATGGTACTGGTACCAAAACAGAGATATAGACCTATGGAACAGAATAGAGTCCTCAGAAATAATACCACACATCTATAGCCATCTGATCTTTGATAAACCTGAGAGAAACAAGAAATGGGGAAAGGATTCCCTATTTAATAAATGGTGCTGGGAAAATTGGCTAGCCATAAATAGAAAGCTGAAACTGGATCCTTTCCTTACTCCTTACATGAAAATTAATTCAAAGTGGATTAGAGACTTAAATGTTAGACCTAATACCATAAAAACCCTAGAAGAAAACCTAGGTAATACCATTCAGGACATAGGCATGGGCAAGGACTTCATGTCTAAAATACCAAAAACAATGGCAACAAAAGCCAAAATTGACAAATGGGATCTAATTAAACTAAAGAGCTCCTGCACAGCAAAAGAAACTACCATTAGAGTGAACCGGCAACCTACAGAATGGGAGAAAATTTTTACAATGTACTTATCTGACAAAGGGCTAATATCCAGAACCTACAAAGAACTCAAACAAATTTACAAGAAAAAAACAAACAACCCCATCAAAAAGTGGGCAAAGGATATGAACAGACATTTCTCAAAAGAAGACATTTATGCAGCCAACAGACACATGAAAAAATGCTCATCATCACTGGCCATCAGAGAAATGCAAATCAAAACCACAATGAGATACCATCTCACACCAGTTAGAATGGCAATCATTAAAAAGTCAGGAAACAACAGGTGCTGGAGAGGATGTGGAGAAACAGGAGCACTTTTACACTGTTGGTGGGATTGTAAACTAGTTCAACCATTATGCAAAACAGTATGGCGATTCCTCAAGGATCTAGAACTAGAAGTACCGTATGACCCAGCCATCCCATTACTGGGTGTATACCCAAAGGATTACAAATCATGCTGCTATAAAGACACATGCACACGTATGTCCATTGTGGCACTATTCACAATAGCAAAGACTTGGAATTAACCCAAATGTCCATCAGTGACAGACTGGATTAAGAAAATGTGACACATATACACCATGGAATACTATGCAGCCATAAAAAAGGATGAGTTTGTGTCCTTTGTAGGGACATGGATGCAGCTGGAAACCATCATTCTCAGCAAACTATCGCAAGAACAGAAAACCAAACAACGCATGTTCTCACTCATAGGTGGGAACTGAACAATGAGATCACTTGGACTTGGGAAGGGGAACATCACACACTGGGGCCTATCATGGGGAGGGGGGAGGGGGGGAGGGATTGCATTGGGAGTTATACCTGATGTAAATGACGAGTTGATGGGTGCTGACGAGTTGATGGGTGCAGCACACCAACATGGCACAAGTATACATATGTAACAAACCTGCACGTTATGCACATGTACCCTAAAACTTAAAGTATGATGATAATAATAAAAAAGAAAAAAATATATATATATGCTTTAGTAGAAGATCTGTTGGTGATAAATTCAGCTTTTCTTTCCATGGTAATATCTTCTTTCCACATCCATTCTAGAAAGAATTATTATGGCTACACAATACAATCTCAGATTGACATGTTTTTGTCTGCATTTGGAAAAAAATATTCAACTTAATTCTCTTCCATTGTTGCTGTTGAAGCAACCATTATCAATCTCTCTTTCTTTTATATTCCTTTTAGATACTTGTGTTTAAAACTTTTTCCATGCTTATTTTAAAATTTTGTTACCAAAATTTATCTGGATATAGATATTTTTAGACACCCTATTTGATATATATCCTGGTATCTATAATTGTAGATTTATATATTTTTCAGCAGTTCTGGAAAATTTTCAGTCATTATCTCTTTGAATGTTTTAATTTCATGAATTCTGTAATTGACTTTTTTCTTATAGACTTACATTTTTTCATTTTATCATAAATATATATTATTTTCTTTTAAATATATTTTATCTACTTTTCTCTCTATTGCATTTAGGGTGATGTATTTAAATATATCTTGAAGTCTGAGCATAGTGGCTCATGCCTGTAATCTCAATAATTTGGGTATCTGGGGCAGGAGGATTGTTGGAGCCCAGGAGTTCACGAACAACCTGAGCAGCATAGTGAGGCCTCCTCTCCACTTAAAAAAGAAAAAGAAAAAGAAAAAAGAAAAAGAAAAATAATAGCCGATCATGGTGGTGCCTGTGGTCCCAGCTACTAGAGAGGCTGAGGTGGGAAGATCACTTACATCCAAGAGTTTGAGGTTGCAGTGAGCTATGATTCCACCACCACACTCCAACCTGGGTTACAGAGCAAGACTCTTTCTCAAAAACAAACAAACAAACCAAACAAGCACATATCTCTTTAAGATCAGTAATATTATGTTTTATTCTAAAAAGAACCTATCAATTAACCCCTTCATTGATGTTTTAATCTCAGTGTATAGCACCTGTTTATGCACTTCTGGTCATTTTTATGTATTTTCTGCTCATTTCCAGTATTTTGTTATACTCTGATTATTTAAAAAATCCTTTCTTTTTAACCGTTTGCTATGTAACTACTTATATTCCATATCTAGTATTTCCAATATTTGAAATCTTTGGGTCTTCATTGCATGATGCTGTTTGGTAATTTGATCCTTAGATTTTTTTAAAATTTCTTTTTGTTTTTTGTTTTAATTTTAAATGAATATTTTATTCAATTTAATCTGTGGGAATCCTGAGGTTTTAATTAGTGATGTTGTCACTAAGGGAGATTATTGGCATTTTTGTGTGTGTGGTGGGAATTGTAGCATAATTCACTTGGTACTACATTCAGTACTTTGGGGTCTGGTTTATATATAGGAAATTCACATTCAGTTCCTCACCTTATTCTGGACTTGAGGCTGAATTCCTAGAGCTGTTATTGGAACTTTGACCCCTTTCATTGCTTACTAGCTCATAATTTTCTCCTAAGTGAACTCAGAAATTTTCCAGTTTACTTTTAGCCAAGTAATGCTTTAAACATATATGTTTGTTGTACTGCATAGAAGATCTGGTTATATTGTAACGTGACATTCCATTAGAGAATTCAGTCTAACTATTGCTAGCTACAGATGTTATATTCTACTTCTCTTTTTAACTACTTTTATGCTTTTCATAGGATAGAAAAAACGGGTTATAATTGACAGATATAGGAATATTCTCAGGAATTCAATGGAGTTGTTCTGTAGATATTTTTAAGAATTCCAAACTGACATGTATATATTGTAGAAAATATTGTGTATATTTGTGTATATTGTAGAAAATGTAGATGAGAAAAAGTTCATAATGAAACTTTAGGTGTCAGCCAGAAACCTTGCAGGGAAGTGAAGTTGAACCATAAAGCATAACCCAGAATCAATAGATCAGCATCTTTGCCTGTATGTACTGTTGTGGCGATTGCTTTCAATACTATACTCCCTGAGGACATTAAGAGGTAGCTACACACACTCATGAGTTACCATAAAGTGTATGAGTCTCTCTAGAAGAATTCAAGGGAGTTCCAGATTGACTCTGATTTTCCCAGGACTGTCACTGGGACTTGGAATGCCTGGCGGCTCCCTAACACTTATTTCCCCAATGGATTGCAGGCTCAGAAATGAATGTGACCCCACAGAAAGGCCTACTATTTGGAAGGTTTTGGCTTTGTTTTTTGTTTTAAACCCAGTTAAAATTTTGCAAACTTCCACTTCCTTAGATTTTCTCAGTATTCCTAAGTAGAATAAAGCATAGTAAAAGGCAGCCAAGAAGTACATACCAAATAGAATATGAATCGGGGCTCTATTCATTCTGATAATTGTATGTTATAGTGAGTTAGTCAGGCTTTTGTAGTGAACTGAGACCTGCAAAGTCTTTATTAGAATAAACTAAACAGGTATAGCATATTAATGCTTCAGAAAAAAACAATATATGTGATAAATGTCTTTAAAAATAAGAATAATGAATGTCAATTTTTTAGTTTAAGAAAAGAGAAATTACATTGTATAATCCTGGCATTTAACATTAATTCAGCAAACATTTATTGCACATCCATTATTTTCTAGGCACTATCCTAAATATTGAAGGTACAGTGCTAAAAAAGGCAGGTGAGGTGCCTATAGTGATATAGAATAACACTCAATAAAGTCATCTTTGTGATGAGTAATATGAAGAAGATGACCTAAGAGCCTAACACTTATTTTATCACTAATATTATTATTTTTATTTATTATTATTATTATTATTATTATTATTTTTGAGATGGAGTCTCGCTCTGTTGCCCAGGCTGGCGCAATCTCGGCTCACTGCAAGCTCTGTCTCCCAGGTTCATGCCATTGTCCTGCCTCAGCCTCTCGCGTAGCTGGGACTACAGGTGCCCACCACCACTTCTGGCTCATATTTTGTATTTTTAGTAGAGATGGGGTTTCACCGTGTTAGCCAGGATGATTTCTATCTCCTGACCTCGTGATCCACCCACCTTGGCCTCCCAAAGTGCTGGGATTACAGGCGTGAGCCACCTTACCCAGCCCACTTAATATTATTATTTTTATAACACATATTGTTTTATGATCCTCCAGATTAAGTTGAAAACTGCTGATATATGTTAAATATTATAATTTATAATAATTATAATATAATAATTATAATAATATAATATTATTGTAGTATATGATTATATTATTGTAATACATTGAACATATATCAGCGGTTTTCAACTGTAATCTGGAGGATCAGGAAACACTACTATCATAAGTGGCATTAAAGTTGAGAACTAAAGGTTGAATGAGTTGAGACATGAGGCCAGTGAAATAAGGGGGTATATTACTCTTGCTTTAAGAGGCGAACTGAGAGATTTATCGTCATGACATTCAGAGGTGGGCCTTGCCACATAGGTTCCCGAAAGCAGAGAGAAAAAAAGATGTAGCAGGGATTTAGGAAGAAGTCAAGAGAAGCAGAAAAAACCTGGGAAGTAAGTAAATAAATCCTGGTAAGCACAGACTAGTATCTGAAAATAGAAACCCATCAGAGAATAATATACTTAGGTCTCTGATGAGAGGGGAGAAATAAGTGGATTAAGAGAAAAGAAAACTGGCTCTGAAAGGAAAACAGCTCCTGAGAGAGAGGTTCAAATTCCAAGAAAAAAACAACTAAGAGAGGTGGCAGGAATTTGGAACTAGTCCCAGATCAGCTGCGTTTTATCAGCTTCCAGCTTCTGCCATCCATTAGAGAGTTATGGGAAGGATGGAATCCGGGGTCCACTGAGGCTCATTGAGTTCATGGATTGATATTAAGATTTCCCAGGTTAGAAGTTTGAAAAGATGGTAGCTTTAATCTGTCTAACTTGCTTTAACAGTACCACACACAGCTGAAAAGAAAAGATAGAATTCATTATTTTGTAGTTGAGAAAAGGCTGTGCATATGGACTAGTATATCATCTACCGAAGTGTCGTTAGTCAAACACTTTATTGCAAATATTTCCAGATTTATTTTGAAAATGTAATTTCACTACTTATTTTTACCTAAGATTATTTGCAAATAACTGTACATAGTAGACCAATAAACTATCATTCCTCTCATCAAAATATAAATATTTATAAAATACATCAGAAACTCTGTAGAGAAAAAGTAATGCATACAATTTTTAAATACAATAATTAAAAATAATTATATCTTCCTCTATATTATCTAAAAAATTATAGGTCCTTTTCATAAACGTATAACAAAATGTGTTTTGCAACTAAGAGTGAATGAAAAGGAATAATTCAAGGTTAAAGAATTGTAGGACAAATCAAAGAAATTTAATAGGAAAAAGAAAAATATTCTTTTTAATGCGAAATATTCTGGAACATAGACAACAAAAAGCAGTACTGTAGAGCTGTGATTTTCAGTCTTGTGTTTTAAAGTCAAAAAGAATCTGAAAAGTCAAAAAAGACTTCAATTATTCTATCTACTTAGCAACTGTTGAGTTAAGCCAAATAGTCTTTACTTGAGCACTTTATAGAGGCTTTAATAAGTAAGTCAGCAGAATATACAAGCAAGAATAGAATTTAGAGTATAAGAATTCTTCATACTTACTTGGCTGCATAATATTAACCATTGACTCATTTCATTAAAAAAAAAGACAATTAATATATTATTTGATAGCAATATTTCCTGAAATATAGTTTGAAAAGGACTGCTGTTAAAAGTCTGAATTACCAGTTAAGAAACATTTTACTTGAAAGTTAACCCATGTAGCCACGTATGATCGCCCATTTCTTTCTTGAACAAAATCAGAATTCAAATACAGTCGTGCATTTTATTTAAAATAATCAGTTTAGTGTTTGTTTTTTAAGTGATGTTTAAGTATTGTTTCCTAGGATTCAACTGTTTTATGTAAAGAAAAATTTAAATTATAGTATCTTATATTCAAAGTTATCAGGCAATTCATAATTTGAAATGTCACTTTCTAATATATATATTAAAAAAAGATTCACAACATAGCAACAACGATGAACCTAACAGTCAATCCCTGTACTTTTTAAACAAAGAGAGTGCCACCCCAAAATAGTTAGACTACAGTGAGCCCAAAAGAAGTGGGAATATAGAAGACTCTGTGTGCAATAGAGTGGGGAACGCAGAGGTGAGGTGAGATATACAGTAGGCCACACTGCATCCATTCATACTCATGTCCTTGCTGACTCTTCCTGCCTTGACACTTCCTTATCCAGCTGGTAAAGCCTTACTCATCAAATATCAACTTCTCTAAGAGTGTTAACTTACCTGCTCAAGAAACATTTGCTCTTCCAGTTTCTGTGCCTTTGAGATGCCTTTGAGGTGCTTTGTACACTTGCAAATATTCCTATGTTAAATACAAATATGAGTAAATGTGAAGAAACACGGTGAATCATGTATTTGCTACCCTAGCACATAGCCGTGCATGGAGTAAGGTATTCAACTTATGGTTGTTGAGGTTCTCAACATGAATATTATGGGTGGAAATAAATTCTGTAAAGGGAAGAAAACAATACATCTAACTCAAAAATCAACTTTCCTAAACCTCTTAGTTACAATTAATCAGTATGCTTATGGCATATTTCATATGGAACAGAAGAGAGAGTGGCCAACTCTTTCTGTAAAAGGTCAATAATAGTAACTCTTTAGGATTTGCAAGCCGCTAAGGTGGTTGTTGCAACTACTCAACTCTGCCTACTTTTATAAGGCAAAAGTAACCAGACAGAATATGCAAACGAATGCACGTGGTTCTATTTCAATCAAAGCATTTTTAAAATAGGAGGAAAGCTAGATTTGGCCTTCAGGCTATAGTTTGCTGACAGAAGATAGAATTTTAATTAAAATTTTGCAATATCTGCCTGAGTAAAACTTTAATTTTTTTTTATAGACTATGATTACTTAAACTGTCAACAGTTAAAGTGAAATGTTACAAAAGTGTTATTTAACACAAAAGAAATATAAACAATTGGTAGTATAATAAAAACAATAGAGAAAAGTAACAAAGACAAGTTAATTATCTGAAGAAATTATAAGATTGAGAACTGCCCTCCACCCACACACACAATAATAGAAGAAAGAGAGAGAAAATTACAATATCAAGAATTAAATTGGATATATCACTTTAGGTTCTACAGTCATTAAATAGATAATAAGAAAAGAGCAAGTAATTTATGGTAATACATTTGACACTTCAGTTGAAACAGAAATATTCTTAGAAAAACAGGTTAACAAAAGCTAACACAAAAGGAAAAAATGCTGAATAATTTTATATCTAACAAAAGATGAAATCATTAAATAAAAAGAAGTTTCTATGCAGGAAATTTCAGCCATATATGCTTTTACTGAAACATTTATGGAAGAAATAATTTCAACCTTATATATACATTCCTAGAAAATAAAGAACAAATAATTTTTATTAAAAGTTCATCAATAAATATATATTCTTTTCTCTAATAACTGTCCTTCAATAATGTCTCTGTTGAACTCCAATTTTTCATTACATTCTAGGTCCTTCTGCCACACCATTTTTGCCAGACTCCATAAGTTTTCAGTTACTATAGTAACTCTTGGCTACTATAGCAGCCTAATTTTGGTATTTAAAACTCATTCTTTTTCATTAAAAAATCTCTAATTCTGAACTTGATTCAGAGGTTATCTCGTATTCTCTATTGCAGCACAGGTATCCCTGCTTGTAGTAAGCAGAGGGCATGCTATGGCTTGGAGGTACTCCTACCCCCAACTAAGACCTGGGTGCTTCATTGTTGGGGCCCTGAAGCAGGATAGAGAGGCAGAGATCTCCATGGCTCCATGACTGGCCACATGCTGGTGGTGGGGAGGTATCCCTGGACCCCTGAGGTTTTCTCAACTGGTCTGATAGCCTCTGCTGAGGTAATTATTTACACTTAGGTAGCAGGTGGCCTTTCCTCGAAGAGGTGTTCAGTTCAGTTTCAGCTCCACTCTTGAGAACTATTTATTGTTCAGTCTGTTTCCACAGCCTCTTTCCTGGGCTGGTTGTCTCCTTGACTTGGAAGTGCCTCTGACTGTCATTCATTTAATAACTTTTGTGTTCCTTCACATACAACCATGAAAACCACTGAACTCCTCTTCCAACTTCTAGAGGCCACAGTGAAACATCTTAGATGCATTTCATGTTACAGATTGTGGTTCCCAGACAGCAGGCTGCGAAGGATACTTGAATGCAGGAAATATTTGGGGATTGCTCTCAGGCATTATTGCCCAAGATCAGAGAACTAGTTGGTAGTGGATGTAACTATGACTATTAGTAGATTTAGCTGATTATAAAATCCATACTCTTACATTTCTAATATATCACAATATTTCCTCAAGTCTCACAGTGTTCTACAGTCAAGTTGTGTATCTCCATGTTATTCTTACTAAGTGTGAAATATGTAGCCTTCAAGGTTGTCATGGCAGGGTAAGAGGCACTTCTCAATAATTTTTATAAGTCAAAATATATCTGATACTAAAGCCTGGCTAAAACATTGTGAGACAAAAAAATGAAACCAATTTCCCTCAGAAATACAGCCTCAAAAAAAAAAAAAAAAAAAAAAAAATCCTAGGTAAAGTACTGGCAAGTACAGTCCAGCAAAACAAAAAAACAAAAATATACAATGACCACTGGAGTTTAACTCAAGAAACCAAGATTGCTTTAACATTAAAAACTCAGTCAGTGTAATTTTTTTCACATTAAAAGATAAAGGAGGAAAAAACAATTGATCATGTCAAAGAAGAAACAAAAATCATCTCGTAAAATTAAACTCTATCCATCATAAACATTTTAGCAAAGCAAAGCAGGAGTTGTGAGAGATTTCTGCAATCTGACAAATTGCATCTTTAAAGACAAACGAAAGAACAAACAAACAAAAAAGTAACAGTATTGAGTTTATTCCCTTTATGATTAAGAAAAGGTACAGATGCTTCTATTGCATATCCACTTCTATTAAATATTGTTGTGAAAAGTATCGGTAGTGCAGTAAGGCAAGAATAAAAACAGAGAGATTAGAAAGGAAGAATTAAAAATGTGTTTAATACAGAAGATAGTTTGCATCAAAAGCTTAAAAATTTTAAAAACTCAGGAATGGAAAACCAAATACTGTATGTTCTCACTTATAAAGGGGAACTAAGCTTTGGGTACACAAAGGGATTTAGAGTGGTATAATGGTCACTGGAGACTCAGAAGGGTGGTGGGTGGGAAGGGGGCGGGGATGCAAAGTTGACTATTAGGTACACTGTATACACTATTTGGGTAACTGGTACACTAAAAGCCCAACTTTACCATTATAGTAGTTATCCATGCAACCAAAAATTACTTTTATCCATAAAGTTATTGAAATAAAAATTACGAAAAAACCCCTCAAAAACCAACTCACTGCTAGAATTATAGTAAAGGATATTAGTAAGAATGTAGGCCGTAAAGTCAATACACTGAAATCAATTGCATTTTTATTTAGTAGCACAAATAACTAGAATATGTAATAAAATTATGTTTACATTATCAAAATGTATTACATAAATAGGAATAACTAAATACATATAAGACTTCTACAGTGAAAGCTGTAAAGCACTATCAAGAGAAATTAAAGAAGATTTATATAAAAAGAGTTGACCATGTTTATGTATTGGAAATTTTAACATTGCTAAGATGTTAGTTCCCCCAACTATTTAATAAATTTATAGATATTCTTATTAAAATTCCAATAGCTTTCAACATATATAAATTAAGAAGTTGATTTCAAAATTTGTATAGAAATTCAAAGAATCAAGAATAGTAAAATTTAGCTTCTTTAAAAAAGAACAAAGCAGATTTATACTATTTTATTTCAACACGGTGTAACTCTGTGTTAGTCAAGATTGTATGGGATTGATGTGAACATAAACAAATAGAACAGCAGAAGAGAGTGACCAAGAACATAGTAAGTTCTCAATTAATGCTTGTTGATCAAATCAGAAATAAATCTTTTCTTCTATTCCTCTTTTCTATCTCCTTCTGGTGAATTTTATTGGCAAAAGCTAATAGAGATACACCTAGAAAAAGAGGAATATATTTTAAGGGTTCAAGTCGTAACCCATCCAAAAGCAGATGTTGAGGTGTGCTTTTGGGGTTGAGAGACAATAATTTGAAAACAGATACAGCATCTTTGTCTTGCGTCCAAATGTAGAGAGAAATAGTTCACGAATGTATAATTTCAATTATGATGCTTATCATAGTTTTGGGGATTTAGTTATCAAGCTAAGCAACTCAACTTCTCTGCTTTTACTTTGAATTTTTAAATAAATAAATAATATTTTTAACTGCTTTTTTGTATTTAGAGACATAATTTTCTTTCTTTATTCTCCACAAGTGTTGAATTACTTTTATTAATTTTCTAATGTTAGAACAAACAAATTTCTAGAAGGAAAAAACAAACTGGAACATGATACGTTATCATTTTTATGTATCACTGGATTTGGATTACTAATACTTTGTCTATGATTTTTCTATCTTCATTCGTTACATCTCAAAATTTGACACTGGCCAGTATTTTCCTTTCTCATGTTGTCTTTGTTGGCTTTTGGTATTAAGTTTGTATTTGCCTGAGAGATTTCCCTCCATTTTATACTCTAAAAAACTTTCTACATGTTTATAATTATTTATATTTTGAATATTCTGTTAAACTCATTTCAAAAATCCAATTCGTGTAGGGCTTTCTCTTGGGTAAAAGTTTTCACTGCTTAATTCATTTAATAATTATAAGATTATTATTTCTCTGTTTCGTATTAAGTGATTTTGAAAGTATATTTCTTCTAAATTTAAATATTTCTTGTAAATTTATAAATTATAGTAAATGTTTTTCAAATTATTTAGGAATATTAAAATATTTCAAGAGTATAAAAACATGACATAAATTTTGTTTAAAAATGTGTAGCACTTCTCCCTTCACTCTTTCTCTCTCTTGCTGTGCCATGTGAAGATTATGCCTGTTTCTCCTTCACCTTCTGCCATGACTGTAAGTTTCCTGAGGCCTGCTCAGCCATGCCTCCTGTATAGCGTGTGAAACTGTGAGTCAATTAAACCTCTTTTCTCCAAAAATTACCCAGTCTCATGTATGTTTTTATAGCAGTGTGAGAATGAACTAATACTGAAAATTCGTACCAGAGAAATGAGGCTTTGCTATAAAGATACCTGAAAATGTGGAAGCAACTAAGGAACTGGATAATGGGCAGAAGTTGGAACAGGTTGGAAACATCAGAAAGAGACAGAAAGAAGAGTGAACGCTTGGAACTTCCTAGAGACTTGTTGAATGATTGTGACAAAAAAATGCTGATAGTGATATGGGCAGTGAGCTCTAGAATAAAGTGATCTCACAGGGAGATGAGAAACTTATTAGGAATTGAAGTGAAGGTCATTCCTGGTATACTTTAGCAGAGAGACTGGATGTGTTATGCCCCTGCTCTAGAGATCTATGAAACTTTATGAGAGGGATGATTTTGGGTATCTGGTGGAAGAAATTTCTAAGTAGAAAAGCATTTAAGATGTGGCCTGGCCACTTCTAAAAGCCTACATTCATTTGCATAAAGAAAGAAATGACCTGAAACTAGAACTTACATTTAAAAGAGAAGCAGTGCATAAAAGTTTGGAAACTTTGCAGCCTGACCAGTAGAAAAGAAAAACCCATTTTCTGGGGAGGAATTCAAGTCTGAAGAAATTTGCATAAGTAAAGAAGAGCTGACTGTTAAAAGCTAAGACATGGGGGAAATGTCTCCAGGGCACTTTATAGCAGCCCCTTCCAGCACATTCCTGAAGGCCTAGGAGGAAAATATTGTTTTTTGGGCCAGGCCCAGGGTGTTGCTGCTGCTCTGTGCAGCCTCAGGACATGGCACCCGGTATCCCAGCCACTCAAGTTCCAGTTATAGCTATAAGGGGCCAAGGTACAGCTCAGGCCATGGCTTCAGGGGATGCAAGCCCTGAAAATTGGGGGCTTCCATGTGGTGTTGGCTTGCAGGTGCACAGAAGGCAAGTCTTGAGGTTTTGGAACCTCCACCTAAATTTCAGAGGATATATGGAAATGCCTGGCTGTCTAGGCAGAAGTCTGCTACAGGGTGGGGCCCTCATGGAGAACCTATTCTAGGGCAGTGCAATGGGGAAAGTTAGGGTTGGACCCCCCATGCAGAATCCCCACTGCAGCACTGCCTAGTGCAGCTGTGAAGAGGGCCGCCATCCTCCAGATCACCAAATGGTAGACGCACCAACGGCTTGCACCCTTTGCCTGGAAAACCTACAGACACTCAATGCCAGCCTATGAAACAGCTGCAGGAGCTGTACCCTGCAGAACCATAGGGGTGGAGCTTCCCAAGGCCTTGAGAGCCCCCTGGCCCTTGCATCATTGTTGGCTGGATGTGAGACATGGAGACATAGAAGATTATTTTAGAGCTTTAAGATTTAATGGGCTGGGTGTGGTGGCTCATGACTGTAATCCCAGCGTTTTGGGAGGCCAAGCGGGCTGATCACCTGAGATCAGGAGTTCGAGACCAACCTGGACAACATGGTAAAACCCCATCTCTACGAAAAATATAAAAATTAACCTGGTATAGTGGTGTATGCCTGTAATCCCAGCTACTCGGGAGGCTGAGGCAGAAGAATCATTTGAATCTGGGAAGTGGAGGTTGCAGTGAGCCAAGATCATGCCACTGCACTCTAGACTGGGTGACAGAGTGAGACTCTGTCTCAAAAACAAAAGCAAAAAGATTTAATGACTGCCCTGCTGGGTTTCAGACTTGCATGGGGCCTGTAGCCCCTTTGTTGTAACCAATTTCTCCCATTTGGAATGCGAACATTTACCCAATGCCTATACCACCATTGTATCTTGAATAGAACTAATTTTTTTAAATTTTATTTTACAGTCTCATTGGACTTGGACTTTTGAGTTAATTCTGGAATGAGTTAAGACTTTGGGTGACTGTTGGGAAGGCATGATTATATTTTGCAATATGAGAACGATGTAAGATTTGGGAGTGGCCAGGGGTGGAATGATACAGTTTGGTTTTGTATCTGGATCCAAATCTCATGTTGAATTGTAATTCCCAATGTTGGAGAAAGAACCTGGTGTGAGGTGATTGGATCATGGAGGTGGATATCCCCCTTGTTCTTGTGATAGTGAGTGAGTTCTCATAATATCTGGTTGCTTAAAAATGTGTGACCCTTCCCCTTCTGCTCTCTCACTCTCCTGCTCCACCATAGGAAGATATAGGAAGATTGACCTGCTTCCATTTCACTTTCTGCCATGATTGTACATTTCCTGAGACCTCCCCAGCCATGCCTCCTGTACAGCCTGCAGGACTGTGAGTCAATTAAACCTCTTTTCTCTATAAATTACTCAGTCTCAGATATGTCTTTATAGCAGTATGAGAACAGACTAATACAGTAGATGCGTGTGTGTGTGTGTAATAATTTTCATCAGATAAATGGTGCTTTTCCCAGGGAGAGCATTTACTGAGCTCCTCACACCACCATTTAAGAAGTCCAGGAAAATTTTTATTGATCGTTGGAGATTTCAAAGTTCTCTCATTAGTCATGCTCACATAGTATTAGACAATGGGTGTAGAAATGGCTGTAACTTGTGCTCACAAATATAAGTAAGGGCAATTTTTCATAACTCTTGTGGCACATTATGCTCAAAGGCAGAGCTCTTAGAATATATTGGTAAATAGGCCATCTCTCAAAATATTTTCATTTTTTCTGAATAGAAACTATGGATTTATAATTTTAAATAATTCATAGAATTATCCTAATTGGATCCAGATTTGAGAGTCACAGAACTAAATGTGTTAGAAGGGACTCATCCATAAGATTAGTAGCTGAAACTCTCTGACTTTTAAATTGTTCTCCAGCATATAACATTCAGAACACAAACTTTCTGGGGGCATTTTTGTGGTGGTGCTTACTTCTACTTTTCATAACTATAAATAAATAAATAACAATAATAACAGCATAATATTTTACTAGCTTTTGTTTTATGAAGATGTGACTTGCACAAAATATATACTTCCTTCCTCAGCCTTTTTGGGTAGAAATATTATGCAGTCACCTGTGCAGACACGCTATTATTTATAAACCTACTAAGAGATCACAGATATTACAGCAGGTGAAATGTGTTAGTAGAATTTAGTAAATTTCATGTCTGCACAATATGGCAAACACATATTTTTTTGGTTGCTTCATGATAAGTATTGGCAAAAAGAAATCTGGATTCATATGAAAAGTTTAAGGAGAAGAATATGGGAAAGCCATACTACAATTCAGGTACTGTTATTCTCATAGTCTCCTATAGAAACCCATGTTGTAATCTAGGTGAATAGTAGCAAAATGGATGCAACTAAGAAGTTTCCAAATATGATGGCTTTAGAGTATCCAAAATAAAAGGAAAATTAAAAGCAATATTCTTAGAAACCTTTTCTGATTATTAGACCTTACCTCCCTAGAGAATGGATATTTCATTTTAGAGTTACAGTAACCATTGTTTTCTCCTTTGTGGTTTTGCCTAATTATGTAAGTGGATTATATTTTATATAAGAATATTATCATTAGTGTGATAAATCTCCTCCCAAGTTTCAGTTTGTGCAGAACTTACTATTAAAATCTAATGTCTTTTTTATTGTTCAATTATTTTAAACTTACTAATCAACAGTGACAAGACTCTACATAGAGTATCATTTTTTTGTTTGAAAAATTGCCAGAAACAATTTAAGTTTAAAATAAACCAACATATTGTGATCTTCATCATAAGAAATTATTAAACATAATGTCAAAAGTAAATATTACCTATCATTCTTGCTCCTATCAGTCTGAAAAGAAATTAGGGTATTTAACATACTAACATCTTGAGGATACATCCTCTCAAAGTATTTTTTCATGTCTCCTAACCATCCTAGGTCATGCTATGTTGGTAGAATAACCAACTTCATATTAATTGAAAGTACATAAAATTTAAAATAAAGTAAAATTTTAAAAATACACAATCAATTGTTTAATACAAAAATAAAAATAAAAATATTAATAAACAAGCCCTTTAAGATTTTTACAACTCACAGATTTCACAATAATATTAAAGTCATTGAGCCTTGAGTTAAATGTAACTTTAAGAGGTTGTTTGTCTCAGTTGAATATTTTCAGACTGCTAAAGCCTTATTATGTCCTGATTTCTTGCTTTTTCTCTGCCTCATGTCCCAAAATACCAGTAAGTTTTGACTTAATCTCAGGAATCTCTCTTAATCTATCTTCTCCCCACTGCTATAACAATTCATTCTCTATATAGTGCAGTAACATTTGAAAAAAAAAAATCATGTAATCGATTGCCCTTTTTAATAGGTTCCTAACATTAAACTGATCTTTTATAAAGAAGCAAAGGCAATTCAATGGGGGAAAAGATTGTCTTTTCAAAAAATAGTTCTGGAACAACTGGACATCCACATATAAAAAATTAAAGAAATCTTGACACAAACTTCACACCTTTCACAAAAAGTCAAATCAAAATGGATCATAGACCTACATGTAAAATGTAAAACTATAAAATTCCTAGAAGAAAACATAGGAAAATATCTGAATGACCTTGGGTTTGGTGATAAATATTTAGGTATAACACCCAAAACATGATCCACGAAAGAAAATTTTGATATGTTGGACCCTATTAAAATTTAAGCCTTCTTCTGCAACGATACCTTTAAAAGAAGGAAAAAGACAAACCACTAGCTTGGGTAAAATTCTTGCAAAGCATATATCTGATAAAGACTAGTATTCAAAATATAGAAATACCTCTTAAAACTGAGCAATAAGAAAACAAATAACTGAATTATAAAATGAACATGATATCTGAACAGACATCTACCCCCTAAACATACACAGTTGGCCTATGATCATATGAAAAGATAGTCAACATCATATGTCACCAGAGAACTGCAAATTGAAACCACAATGAGATACCACTACACATCTATTAGAATAGCTGAAATGCAAAACACTGACAACACCCAATGAAGGAAAGGATACAGAGCAACAGGAACTCTCATTTGTTGCTGATAGGAATGCAAAATGGTACAGCTACTTTGCAAAACAATTTAGTAGTTTCTTAGGAAACTGAGCATAGTCTTAACAAACAATACAGCGACTTTACTCCTTATTCTTCAAATTAGCTGATAGTTTATGTCCACACATAAACCTGCACACTAATGGATATAGCAGTTTTATTTATAGTTGCCAAAGCTTGGAAGCAACCAAAATGCCCTTTAACAGGTAAATGGATAAAGAAACCATGACACATCCAGACAAGGGGATATTATAAGAAGAAATAATGAGCTACATGCCAGGAAAGCTATGGAAGAATCTTCAAAGCATATTGCTAAGAGAGAGAAGCCAGTTTGAAAAGGCTATATTAATGTATGATTAATCAATGTATGATAAAAGGCTGAATAGGTAGGACACAGGAATAAGTATTTTCATGGTGCTGCAGTGGTGGGTATGTGGCATTATACATTTGTCAAAACCTATAGAATGCACAAAACAAAGAGTGAACTCCACTGTAAACTAAGGAATTTAATTAGTAATCATGTAACAATATTTTCCCATTGGTTGTAACAAATATGCCACAGATGTTAATAATAGGGCAGACTGTGGGTGGCAGGTGAGGAGATGAAGAGTTTTATGGGAATGCTCTGTACTTTCTGTTAGATTTTTCTGTAAATTGAATACTGCTCTAAAGTCTATTAATTAATAAAATTCTGATGCCTTTTAACTGTTATAGAATAAAATAGAAACTTTGTTCACTTTTCTTCAACCACCTCCATGCTCTGCTTTCTATGTCCATCTTCTGCCATCTTTCAGTTCTAAGCATCCATCTTTATGTTATCCAATTATAACAAATTCTTTCCAATTCAGGACTTTTAAAACTGCTGTCTGCTTTGTGATGTTCTTCCTGTAAGCCCTCTCTTCATTTGGATGCCCTCAAATAGTCCTTTAATTAACCCTTCATTGGAAGTGCTTTTTTTTCTTTGTTCCCATATGACTTTGTCAGTAGCTGATACTTTTTTAGTATTTTTATTGTCTTTTGCCTACTATAAAAATGAACTTCTGTGTGATCAGGCACCTCATCTCTCACTTTACAATTGTTTCATAGTCCAGAATAATAGCTGGCATGCAGTAATCACAAACTTAATATTTATTGAATAAATTAATAATGATCATTTTATAGGTAAAAATAAGAAGTTGAAAGTTCGGTGACTTGTTAAAGTTTACACAGCCGGAATGGCATAGGAAGAGAATCTTATTTCCTGCTGTCTTTTAGTAGTGGACATTCTATAATAGGCTATGGTGCAGTGCAGCATTATTAGATATTTATATCATCATTACCATGATGTTAGGGAAATCGAAGCAATTTTCATGAAGAGAGTCAAAGTTCCTGTCAATTGGGATGTAATAAAAACTTAATTTGCAGTCAACATAATACTCATTCATACATGTCAGGTTAAAATATATGGCTTTTTTTTTCTAAAAAGGTAACTTTAAATAATACCTTGTATATAATTGGTTTTTCATTTTCACTTACAACCTTTATGAATCAAAATAAAGTTCCAATCATTATGACTTAAGAGTACTAGGTTACCACATCTATTGCTATTTGCAAAAACAGACTTTTCCCTATAGGCTCCTATGCAGCTGTTAGTTTCTGAAGTCATCAATTAAAATGTATTTGAACAGGAGAAATTAATTGAAATGCCCAGAATTTTGTGACCTGAAGATTGAATAATGTAGTGCCACATATCAATCAGTAAATATTTGAAGCTTCTGTGGATAGAAGTATTATACTAAGGGCTCTACACTTGAATGAGCAATTTATTTCTTTTTCAGATGTAAGCACATTTTAGGTCATTCATTTAATGTTAGAATGAGATCACAAAAGTTGAAGAAATAACAAAATATTTAGTGGATTATTAGGTTTATGGGGTTTTAAATTTTTGTGTTACTCTTCCTTTTTTTTTTCAGATTAAATGCCCTTATGTGCCCTCCTCTTAATAGGTCTAAAGCTAATAAAAATTTGGGAGGATATTTAATTAATTTTAAATCAATGTTTTCAATAAAACCAAACTATGTATAAACATAAAATATTAACTTAATTGATTTAATCATTTCTAGCAAGGTAATATAGAGGGTAAAATGATCATGTTACCTATATTACGGTAGAGCTCTCTTCCCCCAAATAATTTAAGTTGACTTTATTGAGATAATAAACATTTATTGAAAAAATGAGTGGCCCATCATACATAGTAGCATAAAATTTTAGACACTTTAAAACTTGTTATTGCTTTAAATGACATTTGAGTGTCATTGTCATTTTATTAACATTGCACATCATTCTATACTTCAATTAGGTAACTGCAGATCTTAATGTGATTTTAGTAGTGACAATATGCACTATAATAAAATTTGTAGGCTCTCATTGTGAAATTAAGATCTGATGCTGACACTGAGTTGTAAACTTCCTGAGGCAGTCTAAGTAAATGAGGACCGGTGCCCATGGCTTACTAAAGGCAAAATTTATCTGATGCAGTTTCATGTGCTCTTTGCAGATTCTCTGGTCCTTTCTGCACAATTCTCATATCAGTACTTGAGCCACAGGGCACTTAATGTTCAGGGATCTCCTTTCAGGTTTAGAAGGAGTGATTGATTCTAAATAATTCAACCCATTCTCCTTACTTTGTATAAAAAGATACTAAAACCTAGCGAGGTCCTGATCAATGGTACACAGCTATGGTGCTGCAGAAATAGGTTAAAAACTGACTTTTCTGATTCATGCTGCCTGTGTAATTGTGCTGCTGTTGTTTCAAATAAAAAGTTAGCAACCCGTAGTCACAATCGGGAAGTTCACTGGCCAAAGCTCAAATGAATAAAATTTTAAGATGATAAATAAAATTCCATTTTATAGTGGAGGAAAAGAAATGTTTGTGAAGCTAACATCAGTGGCAACTGTATTCCAGAAAAAGAGAAATTAGATTACATGGGTGGGAGGGTAGGGGGTGGTTTCATGCCTTGTCAAGCTCACAGATAACCTCTGTATTACTTTGTTCACATTAAACATTCATTAAATAATTCACATTACATGACCTATCAGTAACAAGTGACACAATTTATCACTACCACTGTTAATTTCCAGGACTTCATTCACTACTAATTTTCCTCTTACCTTAATGGTTATTTTTCCTCAGGCTCCTTTGTTCTGTCCTTAATCTCCTCAATTCCAGACACTGGAGTGTACAGAAGTTAATGCTTGCACTTCCCTACTCTGTCTAACCTCATCTTTTTGATGAAATTTCATATGAAATTATTGATTCCACCTCCCACCATGAATCTCTTCCAACCCCCATCTCAGTAAAATGAAATACTATCTAGCTATTTCAACAAAAATCTTTGACATGATATTTGATTTTTCTTTCCCTTACATATTATACCCAATCTATCAGCAAATATGTATATCCAGATGCTCACCATCCCAATACTATTTCTGCAGGTACTATCTGGTCAATATCTTTTCCTTCCATTCATAGCTTGTCTCCCCTGCTTCCACAATTATCCCCCTATAGGTTATTCTGCACAATACATCTCAGTTATGACACCATTCACCTGCTTAAAGCCCTTCATCCATTCATTTATTTTTTCAGCAAATATTTATTTGCTTCCCATTTTTTTGATTTGTTAATCAAATATTTTTAAGTGGGTGGGCACTCTTTCTAGAGGCTTAGAATATATCACAGGAAAAATCAAGAGTGATGCCTGCCTTCATAAGCTTGCATTCCAGCAAGAATGAAACATAGTAAGCAATAAATATGATTTAAAGCATACATTGTATACTCTGAAAATTCCATGAAGACAAGTATAAATAGATCAGGGTAAGAGGGATGCAGGATGCTAGGTGCTAACGTTGGATAGAGGAGAAGGCAGGCTGTGATATTAAATTAGGTGTTTAAAGTAAGCCTCACTGAGAAGATGAGATTTGAGCATAGATTTGGGAAAGATTCAAACTTTGCCAAGTGTACATCTAGAGGAAGTGTGTTCTAGGCAGAGGGAATAGTAGGCACAGAAGACAAAAGGCAGAAGCCAGCCTGGCATGCCATTGTTATTTTTTTCTAGTGATTGCTGTTCTCTTCTCTGTTACTTGAGTTCTCTACTCATGATCTTTTCCCAGGTCTTCATTATTCATTCTGTTCATTCATCCTTGAATGCACTCCTCAGGATAATTCTATAATTCATATATAAAACTCTGTCATATCTTTGCTCAAATGTAACATCAGTGAGGCCTTTCCTGACCACAGTATTTAAAATTGCAACTTCATCTTTCTTCCCTGATTTAATCTTGTCAATACTACTCTGCAGAATCCATTAAACTGTATTATTTATTTTATTTGTTGATTGTCTACCACTCTTAGGGATGATCTCCATGAGTGCAGGGAATTTGTCTATTTTGTTCACTGCACTATCCCCAGCATCAACAACAGTGCAAGGCACTACCTCTTTCGGATACTCCCTAATTCAATCTAGTTGAATAGGAATACCAAATCACTGAATACATTGACATAGAATGAAAGAATAGATGATTATTCTAGCAGCCCTAAATTTTCCACTAACACGTGCTCATAAAAACAAAATTAGCAGATAAATGATCATGGTTACCTAAGATGCTAGAATTAGAGGAAGTAAGGTGAGGGGTTATACCTGTACCATTATCTGTGTAAGTCTTCTAAAAACCTAAAATTATTTAAAAATAAAAAGTAAAGAAAATACTCCAGCTTTCCATTGGTCCCTCTCCTCAAGAGAAGCTTGATCCTAATGATGGTATTAATAACATTTTCAAAGAAATAAGCAAAATCAAATATACAGCTACTATTAAGTAAATTAGTTTGATCAAAGTGGACTATTAAATTAATCAGACACTTCTTCTGCTAGACCCCATTGACCCATACAACTTAACCTTTTGATTCATTGTTTGAAAATGCACTCACTCTCCACTATCTGAAAGTTGTGAAGGCCTTAAATCAACAGAAAAACCACCTGTGGAGGTATATTTCCAAAGGTATGCCAAAACCAAATAGCTCAATAACTTTTTTCTTTTCACATTTCAGGTCCATAGAGTGAGATCATCTTTAACACAACATTTACAACTTCCATGACATGCCCTCCAGATATGCCATGGAGGCCAGTTCTTACCATGTTGGTCCTCATATATCTCAATTAAAGTAAAATCACCTAGTAATCTCAAATTCTATAATCCATTTTTGCCTGGTGTATGAATTCCAAATCTCTCTTAAGTGCAACAACCTTATTAATAATTTAAGAATAGAATAAAATGTTAAGAAAATTATAAGGAAGTCATTGATTTTTTAAACATTTACACCCATGAACGAACCAAAAGATTATAATTAGTTTGTAGAATGCAAGAAAAACATAAATATTTTGTAAGTTTAACAATAAAGCTAAGCAAGCCATGTAATGGAAAGAACACTAACAAGATAATACCTGATTAAGCAATTATTTTAGATGTCCCCCGCTATGCTTTCATGCAGTAGTCGATTTTTATTTTGTAGATGCGTGACCTTAATTCCACTTATTTGGGATACTAATTTATTAACCTAGACATTGGAATTATCAAAATAACCCGATAAAGTAACTTCTTAGTTGAATTTTTAGTACATGTGGAGTTATTTCAAATTCATATAAAGGGTACTTCTTACGAAATAGCCTCTACCAAAGACACATTTTGAGCATGTACCTTTGGTAGAAGCTCTTTTATAAAAAGATGGAAAGGCTAACAGCTGTAGACTAGGTACAAGAAAGGATTTATTTATTTTATGATTTATAAAACAATCATAAGGTTGGTTAAAGTCTTTGTACCTTTAAATATCTAAACATAAATATCTAAATAGTAATATTACCAGATTCCTCACATGCTGAAGATCAGTTGGAAGGGTAAAATACGACTTCTCAGAAGGGGATTTTAATGTCTTCAAAGTATATTAGAAGTTTTATCAAACATTTTATTTAAAATGTTTCATACTTTACAAAAGTAGCTAATTATGATCACAAGACTAAGTTCTGCCCTAAATCCTCTCTTGCTAGGTTTGAAACATTTTTTTTTTCTCCTGACATCCTTGAAATCTGTGGAAGTTGTTAGCCTTATTGGAGTACTAGGTTGCCAGGGTAAACTGAAAATTCAAGCACTTTGCAGTCCATTGACTTTGTGGGTTCTGATCGGCCACTCTGGATCTCACAGTTGTGGGACAGCACCTCCCAGACAGGGTTGATTAACAGCTGCTGTGTAATCATGATGTAATAAGGGGGTAAAACTGTGGACAGTGATAGATTTCGAGCTGATTTTTGTGTATGGAGCGAGGAAGGGGCCAAACTTTCTACTTTTGCATGTAGGCATCCAGTTGTGCCATCATCCTTTACTGAAAAACTAATCTTTCTCCCATTGGATTGCCTTGGCATGCTTGTCAAAAATCAGTTAACCATAAATGTAAGAGTTTATTGTAGGCATTCAGGAAGCTAAATATACCTTGTGGCCTAAAGAATAAGAACTAATTTATCAGGTGTCTTCTTTGTGGGTAAGAACTGTGCTTTCCTAGCATCGATGGTCTTTACAATTTAGCATGTTTTTGCAGTGGCTGGTACCGGTTGTTCCTTTCCATGTTTAGTGCTTCCCTCAGGAGCTCTTGTAGGACAGGTCTGGTGGTGACAAAATCTCTCAGCATTTGCTTGTCTGTAAAGGATTTTATTTCTCCTTCACTTATGAAATTTAGTTTGGCTGGATATGAAATTTTGGGTTGAAAATTCTTTTTTTTAAGAAAGTTGAATATTGGTCCCCAAACCCCATTCTGGCTTGTAGAGTTTCTGCCGAGAGATCCACTGTTAGTAGAAACTGCATCAACTAACGAGCAAAATAACAAGTTAACATCATAATGACAGGATCAAATTCATACATAACAATATTAACCTTGAATGTAAATGGGCTAAATGCTCCAATTAAAAGAAACAGAGGGAAAATTGGATAAAGAGTCAAGACCCATCAGTGTGCTGTATTCAGGATATCCATCTAACGTGCAGAGACACACATAGGCTCAAAACAAAGGGATGGAAGAAGATCTACCAAGCAAATGGAAAACAAAAAAAAGCAAGGGTTGTAATCTTAATCACTGATAAAACAGATTTAAACCAACAAAGATCAAAAGAGACAAAGAAAGCCATTACATAATGGTAAAGGGATCAACTCAACAAGAAGAGCTAACTATCCTAAATATACATGCACCCAATACAGGAGCACCCAGATTCATAAAGCAAGTCCTTAGAGACTTACAAAGAGACTTAGACTCCCACACAATAATAATGGGAGACTTTAACGCCCCACTGTCAACATTAGACAGATGAATGAGACAAAAAATTAACAAGGATATCCAGGAATTGAACTCAGCTCTGCACCAAGTGAACCTAAGAGACATCTACAGAACTCTCCACCCCAAATCAACAGAATATACATTCTTCTCAGCACCACATCACACTTATTCCAAAGCTGACCACATAGTTGGAAGTAAAGCACTCCTCAGCAAATGTAAAAGAACAGAAATTATAACGAACTGTCTCTCAGACCACAGTGCAATCAAACTAGAACTCAGGATTAAGTAATTCACTCAAAACTGCTCAGCTACATGGAAACTGAACAACCTGCTCCTGAATGACTACTGGGTACATAACGAAATGAAGGTAGAAATAAAGACGTTCTTTGAAACCAATGAGAACTAATACACAACACACCAGAATCTCAGCAACCCATTTAAAGCAGTGTGTAGAGGGAAATTGATAGTAGTAAATGCCCACAAGATCTAAAATTGAAAACCTAACATCACAATTAAAAGAACTAGAGAAGCAAAAGCAAACACATTCAAAAGCTAGCAGAAGGCAAGAAATAACTACGGTCAGAGCAGAACTGAAGGAGACACAAAAAAACCTTTCAAAAAATTAATGAATCCAGGAGCTGGTTTTTTGAAAAGATCAACAAAATTGATAGACTGCTAGCAAGACTAATAAAGAAGAAAAGAGAGAAGAATCAAATAGATGCAATAAAAACTGATAAAGGGGATATCACCACCGATCCCACAGAAATACAAACTACCATCAGAGAATACTATAAACACTTCTATGCAAATAAACTAGAAAATCTAGAAGAAATGGATAAATTCCTGGACACATACATCATCCCAAGACTAAATCAGGAAGAATTTGAATCTCTGAATAGACCAATAGCAGGTTGTGAAATTGAGGCAATAATTAATAACCTACCTACCAAAAAAAGTCCAGGACCAGATGGATTCACAGCTGAATTCTACCAGAGGTACAAGGAGGAGTTGGTATCATTTCTTCTGAAACTATTCTGATCAATAGAAACAGAGGGAATCCTCCCTAACTCACTTTATGAGGCCAGCATCATCCTGATATCAAAGCCTGGCAGAGACACACAAAAAAAGAGAATTTTTGACCAATATCCCTGATGAACATCGATGCAAAAATCCTCAATAAAATACTGGCAAACCAAATCCAGCAGCACATCAAAAAGCTTATCCACCATGATCAAGTGGGCTTCATCCCTGGGAGGCAAGGCTGGTTCAACATATGCAAGTCAATAAACGTAATCCAGCATATAAACAGAACCAAAGACAAAAACCACATGATTATTTCAATAGATGCAGAATAAGCCTTTGATAAATTCAACAGCCCTTCATGCTAAAAGCTCTCAATAAATTAGGTATTGATGGGACATATCTCAAAATAATAAGAGCTATTTATGACAAACTCACAGCCAATATCATACCGAATGGGCAAAATTGGCAGCATTCCCTTTGAAAACTGACACAAGACAGGGATGCCCTCTCTCACCACGCCTATTCAACATAGTGTTGGAAGTTCTGGCCAGGGCAATCAGGCAGGTGAAAGAAATAAAGGGTATTCAGTTAGGAAAAGAGGAAGTCAAATTGTCCCTGTTTGCAGATGACATGATTGTATATTTAGAAAACCCCATCGTCTCAGTCCGAAATCTCCTTAAGCTGGTAAATGACTTCAGCAAAGTCCCAGGATATAAAATCCATGTGCAAAAATCACAAGCATTCTTATACACCAATAACAACAGAGAGTCAAATTATGCGTGAACTCCCATTCACAATGGGAGTTCAAAGATAATAAAATACCTAGGAATCCAACTTATAAGGGATATAAAGGACCTCTTCAAGGATAACTATAAACCACTGCTCAACGAAATAAAAGAGGACACAAACAAATGGAAGAACATTCCATGCTCATTGATAGGAAGAATCAATATTGTGAAAATGGCCAAAGTGCCCAAGGTAATTTATAGATTCAATGCCATCCCCATCAAGCTACCAATGACTTTCTTCACAGAATTGGAAAAAACTACTTTAAAGTTCATATGGAACCAAAAAAGAGCCCGCATTGCCAAGACAATCCTAAGCTAAAAGAACAAAGCTGGAGGTATCACGCTACCTGACTTCAAACTATACTACAAGGCTACAGTAACCAAAACAGCATGGTACTGCTACCAAAACAGAGATATAGACCAATGGAACAGAACAGAGCCCTCAGAAGTCATACCACATGTCTACAGCCATCTGATCTTTGACAAACCTCAGAAAAACAAGAAATGGGGAAAGGATTCCCTATTTAATAAATGGTGCTGGGAAAATTGGCTACCCATAGGTAGAAAGCTGAAACTGGATCCCTTCCTTACACCTCATACAAAAATTAATTCAAGATGGATTAGAGACTTAAATGTTAGACCTAAAACCATAAAAACCCTAGAAGAAAACCTAGGTAGTACCATTCAGGACATAGGCATGGGCAAAGGCTTCTTGTCTAAAACACCAAAAGCAATGACAACAAAAGCCAAAATTGACAAATGGGATCTAATTAAACTAAAGAGTTTCTGCACAGCAAAAGAAACTACCATCAGAGTGAACAGGCAACCCACAGAATGGGAAAAAGTTTTTGCAATCTACTCATCTGACTAACATCCAGAATCTACAAAGAACTCAAATTTACAAGAAAAAAACAAACAACTCCATCAAAAAGTGGGCAAAGGATATGAGCAGACACTTCTCAAAAATAAGACATTTATGCAGCCAACAGACACATGAAAAAATGCTCATCACTGTCCATCAGAGAAATGCAAATCAAAACCACAATGAGATACCATCTCACAGTAGTTAGAATGGCGATCATTAAGGAGTTAGGAAACAACAGGTGCTGGAGAGGATATGGAGAAATAGGAACACTTTTACACTGTTGGTGGGAGTGTAAACTAGTTCAACCATTGTGGAAGAGTGTGGCGATTCCTCAAGGATCTAGAACTAGAAATACCATTTGACCCAGCCATCCCATTACTGGGTATATACCCAAAGGATTATAGATCATGCTGCTATAAAGACACATGCACATGTATGTTTACTGTGGCACTATTCACAATAGCAAAGACTTGGAACCAATCCAGATGTCAATCAATGATAGACTGGATTAAGGAAATGTGGCACATATGTACCATGGAATACTATGCAGCCATAAAAAGAATAAGTTCATGTCCTTTGTAGGTACATGGATGAAGCGGGAAACCATCATTCTCAGCAAACTATCGCAAGGACAGAAAACCAAATACCACATGTTCTCACTCATAGGTGGGAATTGAACAATGAGATCACTTCAACACAGGGTGGGGAACATCACACACCAGGGCCTGTCGTGGGTTGGAAGGAGGGGGGAAGGATAGCATTAGGAGATACACCTAATGTAAATGATGAGTTAATGGGTTCAGCACACCAACATGGCACATGTATACATATGTAACAAACCTGCACCTTGTGGACATGTACCCTAGACTTAAAGTATAATTTTAAAAAAAATAAAAAAAGAACTGTGCTTTCTCTCAGTAGTCAACAACCACTTATGCAGATATATCATTTGCTATCACTTCTTTTGAAAACTGCTCCATTTCTTTTAGAAAGAAGTAGTGGTCACCCAATGTGTGAAGTGTGAATGGCTACAGGCCTGTTTATGTCTTCTAGAAACCCACCCATCTCAGTTTCAGTTGGGTTTACTGAACGTGAAAATCTAGGGTTATTCTGAAGATAACTTCACATGTTTGGAGAACAATTAGTAGTTCAGTCTAAAACAGGTAGAATGTGGTAGTTATAAATGTAATATGATGTGGTAGCTAAGTAAGAACCTGAGCAGAAGTACTAGAAATTGTATTTAGATATTAAACATGTCTTCAGAGCAAAGGGTTAGAATTTGAAAGGTTGAAAGGTTGAAGTAGGGAAATAGCATGGTTATATTTGTATTCTAAAAAGATACTCAGAATAAGGATATTTAAGAGATTGTAGCAGTGAGAGATGCTGGCAAATAATCTGAGTTATACACTTAAGTATGAGAGAACAAAGAGTGATTTAAGAATTGTAAATCAATTGAGGAGAAGGCATTTGAGATAGTTGAAGAGCATGATGTGAGTGAAAAGGAGTATAAAGGGCAGCCGGTTTGCTGTAGGGTCCAAGAATAATGTAATTTAAGTCCCTAGACACACAGTGATAGTCTGGTATGAAATATTTTAATATTGGTAGTCTGGAACAACACACAACTTTGAAATAATGAAGTCAATATAATTATCCCCTTCAAAGAGATTTTAATTACTTTGTATTTGACGCAGATTTGATATTTATCCCAATATTTTACATACTCCTAAGTCATTGGAGGTTTTTTAAAGATTTGTGATTTTTGTTCTATTTTAAGAAATTACCACTTAAATGAATGAGCTGTCATTTCTCAAGGACTATGTTAAATTCCAATCAAAAGACCTGCAGAGTAGAATTAACTGCCAATATGGTGTTTTAAATGATAGCCATAAATATTCTCCTCATAAGCAATGAGTACAGTTACTGGATTTTGTACTCTAAAAATGTAATGACAACTATAAATTTAAAATTTGTCAAATGATTTCCAAGAAAGTAAAGTGAATATTAAAATATTACTCTTACCAAAAATTCTAGCTCCTTCTTTGATTATGAACAGAATCAGAAATAAACTAAAGTCAATAGTTTCTTTTTAATATAACATTTTAGCAATTATTTAAAATTTTTCTTTAAACACAAGTTTGCATACCACTGGGTAAAATTGTGAGCTATAACAATTTTCCATAAGAAATGTTTTAGAGATACCTTTAGTCATCTATGAATTGAACTTTTCGATTTCATGGAAGTCATTGTTTAAAAGGAAATTCTAGTATTAGCTTAAACATTTCTGAGTAACTCCTTATCCTCAACAGACACCTATACATAGACATAGTTACCGATAGACACTGAGAGATAGTTATTGGCATAAATTGTTACCAGGATTAAGTCACACTCAAAGTGTTTCAGAAAATAATTCTAAATATTTCCAAACGCTTTAGGTATTTTATCAGGAAAGAATTCCTGTTAAAATTAGGTGTGCTTAGGAAAATGTCAGCAGCGCTTGGAGAATAAGGGTCACAGACATTTGTCACTGCTTTTCAGGAGGTGAGCAGGCTGCAGAAACTGCACAAAGCTGGTTCTAATGATCTTCCCATTCTGCGCATCAAAGTGAGTGAATCCCGTATGAGCTTAGAAGTTTATATGATTATCGTATGTTTGCTCACCACTGCCAGAAGAGGTTAATGTCTTCCTTTCTGACTTCTAAATCTGATGTGAGTGTCTCTCATTAGCACAATCTAACCTGGAATCCTGCTGACAAGAAATTCTAAAAAATCCATCTACAAAGCGTTCCCATGCAATAGAGGGGAGAATGCAGATGTGGGTGTGAACAATGCTGATTTGACAATTCACAGTAAGGTACACAGATATAGAAAGATAGTATGGCTATAGATACAGATATAGAAAAAGGTAAATGACAAATGTTTACATCTACAGGAAAGTTTACACGTACAGGGAATTTGTTTGAGATACGTCTACAACTAAACATATAATTCATTTATCCTATCCAACAGAAAGGAATTCTTGAACTCCAAAATATCTATTAAACAAATATTTTTGTTACTCTTAAGAAAATTGCCCAAAGAATGGGCAATTAAGGAACTTAAAATCATATAAAATAGTAAATTTTGGGAGAGAACTAAGATTTCTTTTCTATTTACTAAAAGGAAATAATAAACACAATGTTTTCAGTAAATAATGAAAACTACTGTAGCATGGTACATGTTTAAACTTAGTAATGATGTTCAGTGTTTTTTATTATTAGCTTGCTATATCTTTTTAGGATTATTTTCGCAAGCCTCTTAATTCTAAAACAATTTTATCCTGATTTAGTAAAATTGAAGTCCCATTGACTTAATACGTTTTCTGTTACTACAGTTTTTAAAACTATCCTGAAGACAGCATTAGAGCTCATTGAGTTGAATCATAAAAATTTTTTCTGCTGCTATTCAACATTCAGGCTCTTTAGACACTCTTACAGTATAATAAATTTTAGCCAAATAACTTTTTATTGTTTGCATTGATGTTTTAGGAGAAGTTCCTAGGAATGGAAAAGATGAATACGTTAATGGCTCTTGATATACTTGACATTATTTTAATTTACATTCACTTTATAATTGTAAAGTTGAAGATGCATTTGTATTAGTGAACTCATTTACATCATGTAACTTATTTTATGTTTATAGTTTAATTAATATAACAGATGATATTTTGCTTTTTATTATACATATTGTATATTGATATCTCATCTGTCTGTCTACCTATCTATCTTATTCATTCCCCATACCTCTGCTCACATATATTTTATGGTTCCTACCAAATTTTAAGGTTATCGAGGCTAGGATCTCTGTCTTGTTCAGTGACCAAACCACAAATCATTAGTAAATATATATTGAATGCATTTCAATAATACAAACATAAAATATGGAAAGCTAAAAATAAAATTCCAATTATTAGGACGGAAAATATATCAAAGAACTCCTTCCTGATTATCATGTATTTTCTCATTATTCTTTGCATGTGTTATTCTCGCTTCTTAATGGTTCATTTTCAGATATATTTCTTTCTATTTTACTGTATTAGTATTCAGGAAAAAAAAACTGTAAACCTTACCTTATATTACTCAAGTCTGGTCAGATAAATAAGCAACTTGAAAAGTAAAACAAGAATATTGCCTTCAATAGATTGGATTTGGATGCAATAAATTAAAGTCCAGAAAGCTTGTCTGTAGCTCCCCCACAATCAGATTGCAGTGTTTCTAGGAAACTCTTCAAATGTGCTATGCTCAGGTCTACAATAGAAAAAAATTTTTTTTGAGATATCTATGAGTATGAATGGCTCTAGCATTCAGATATGAAGGTTGAAATTCAAAATATGACTACTGTCACCTTGAAAGTTAATCTATATGCCTCTACCTTCCTCTGCTATCAGAATGCACTACATTTCAAACCTATTTCTCTGATAACCTTATAAACATTAAACTTTCACCACTGGAAATACGGAGATGTTTTCTTAACTATAAAAGTAGCAATCTTTCTCCTTCTTAGTTATTTTCTATTGCTTATTTCTGTTACTCTTCAGAGAAAACTTAAAATTGGAACACTTATTAAACAGCCTGATAATCCTAATACATTTATTTTAATACCCAAATTGCCTTTCAGTTCCATGTAAAATCAAACCTGTGTTCACTTCATTCATTCCACTTCTTCTTACCTGTATATAGGAATTAAAATGTTATGGTCATCATCTTATATGGCTACTTGACCTTTAATGTCACCAATCAGAGCCACAGAGTAGAACATGGAGGCTCTTCTAAGTGTCTTTTAAGGAAATATCAAAGATATAAATAAACATTTCCAGGGTAGTTATTGAAATCCAAGCAAGGATTTATTGAGCCATTTCTTGAATGATGAAAATCCGGAAATTAAAGCAGGCATAATTGAGAACCTAGATATTAAGCATGCAATTTCCAACCTGAAGAAACAGAAGGAAAGCAGAAGAATACAATAATGGTTAGAAGCAAGAAGGCCATAGAAAAATTAAAATACATATTCACATATGCATGACAGCATATTTCAGGAACAGTCTGTAACCACACCTAGTTTGGTATAGCCTCATTCCTTTGCATAGCTTGACTGCTACTACTAAGCTGATTAATGTTCTCAAAAAAGTAAAGAACATAGGCACCTTTTTCTAAATTGTAAAAAGAGAAACAATATTTTATGTATTTTCCTTACGTATTGCCCTTTCAAATAGAACAGATGTCTATTCATCTTAACCAGATGATGCTCACTAATAGAGTAGTATATGCCTCCCCTCGTTTATTCTTCAGAATATGCTATAGGAGTTTAATTTATTTACCATCAGGATTCTTCTGATTACTCTTATCCAAAAAACAATTGCTTCATTTTCAGACTTTATTTTTACCTTGCCCACTGTGAACTACGTTTTAAGCCATAGTGTTATGTTCTATCATTTTTCCTGGGAAAGTATGAAGCTTAAATTAAATTTTTCAAAAAAGCATATTTTGGCAAGTAATCTATGTAAATCTGAGCAAATATAGGGAGAAAATGAGGAACCTAAGAAAAAAGGGAAAATATGCGTCTTTAAAGAGCCAAACACTAGCACTTAATCTTCAAATATTATTATATTGATTTTCTGGAAAAGAAAATCAAAAGGAAAATGTAAGGCAAATCAACCCCTTTCCAATAATTCTTAATTCAAGATTTATTAGCCAATTTCTCCATTTTGTTTACATATTGTAAAATCTTGAAACTTCATATTTGTAATATGAGCAAAATTATAAACATTTAAAAATAGACATTGATGGTCTGGCTATTCATGCACTTCAGTTACCCAGAGAGTAATACAAAATGAAAAGGAGATTTTAAAAATATTTCATTTGTATAAGAATAGATTTTACCTTTTTTACTGTCTTCTTGTCAAGACAAATATTGAGAGAGTTTTCAATAACATTTCACAGACAGATTATTGTTTGTTATAACTTCAAAATATAATTGACACAAAAGATGTACAAGTCTCACACAGGTTATATATTTATTTGAAAATATCTAATCACTAAATTAACTTATTAGAATAATTATAATAACTGGATCCTCATTGGGTGGAGGCTGATACTATTCTGTTTAGTGGATCATTAATTCAACAGATTCTAGAGAAATAATATTTTCTCCAGTCTAAAAAGCAAATCAAATCATTTCTTTTGTGTATAGATAATCAAGAGTTATTTGTTGTAAACCTCAGACAAATCTAATATTGAGAAAGTCTAAATGCAATCATATTCTAATTACGAACTTCTTTCAAAAGATAAATAATTCTATTATTATTATTGTTATTATTTTGAGACGGAGTTTTGCTCTTGTTGCCCAGGCTGGAGTGCAATGGTGTGACCTTGGCTCACCGCAACCTCCACGTCCCGGGTTCAAGCGATTTTCCTGCCCCAGCTTCCCAAGTAGCTGGGATTACAGGCATGCGCCACCATGCCTGACTAATTTTGTATTTTTAGTAGAGATGGGGTTTCTCCACGTTGGTCAGGCTGGTCTCGAACTCCCGACCTCAGGTGATCTGCCTGCCTCAGTGTCCCAAAGTGCTGGGATTACAGGCCACTGTGCCTGGCCAAATAATCCTATTGTTGCCAGAAGATTATTGGGAACTATGTGTTGGGAGATAATTTTCCATAGATTCTGTGCATCTATGAACGGAGGTATTTAGAGATTATGTTGAAAACTATCTCTTCAAAGATGACTATAGAACAAACAGCTTTGGAAGTCAGAGAGAGTGGCTCCTTCTGAGGAAAAGTTTAGAATCGTTTGCTGTCCAAGATAATAAAGATCATGTCTTCCTCTAATGCAAAGTTCAAGCAGATTTGCTAGTACCTCCCTCTAAAATAGTGGGATTTCCAAATTTTAGGAAAATTTGGAATGCAAATTTTCTGCTGTAATGCAAACCCACTGTATATACAACATTCACTTGATCCTGCCTCCGTATCACTTCCATGGGATTTGGGGGGTAAGGAGAACCTAGACACACACAATGCTCAAATTGCTTGCTATGTTGTGAGTAATAAAGTCCTTTTATGTTGGTCAAATAGTATAAAAGTTAGTTAGATAGGAGGAATGAGTTCAAGAGATCTATTGTATGATGTGGCAACTATAGTTTATGACAATATGCTGCATACTTAAAAATTGCTAAAAAATTAAATTTTAAGTGTTAGTGTCAAAAAATAAGTATATCAGGCAATATATATGGTAATTACCTTGATTTAGCCATTTAACAATGTATACATATTTTAAAACAACATGTTCTACATAATAAATATACATAAGTTTTGTCTTTAAAATTAATTAAAAATTAATTTTAACAATGAAAAACACAAAGTATCTAAGTAACAACATGTGAATAGAACAGTACCTTACATTCACATGTCCATATTAATGTTGAATGTAAATGGCATAAATGCCCTACTTAAAACATACAGAATGGCAAAATGGATTAGAAAACACAAACCAAATATCTGCTGTCTTCAAGAGATTCACCTAAAACATAAGGATTCATATAAACTGAAGGTAAGGAAGTAGATAATGATATTACACACAAATGGAAACCAAAAGCATGAAGGAATAGCTATTCTTCTGTGAAAAGAAAATCTAGAGGAAATGAGTAGATTCCTGGAAACATACAACCCTCCTAGATTAAACCATGAGGAAATAGAAACCCTGAACAGGCCAATAACAAGCAGAAAGATTGCATTAGTAATTCAAAAATTACCATGAAGAAAAGGTGCAGGATCAGTTGGATTCACAGCTGAATTCTACCAGACATTCAAAGTAAAATCGGAACCAATCCTACTGAAACTGTTACCAAAGCTAGAGGAAGAGTAAACATTCTGTGACGCCATTATCACCCTAATACCAAAACCAGAAAAGGACATAAAAACAAAGAAAACTACAGACCAATTTCCCTGATAAAAAAGATACAAAAATCCTCAACAAAATACTAGCTGACTAAATCCTACAGCACATCAAAAAGATATTACATCATGATCAAATTAGTTTCATTCCAGGGATTCAGGTATGGTTTAACGTATGCAAGAAAGTAAATATCATACATACATGAACAGAATTAGAAACATATGGTTATCTCAATAGATGCAGGAAAAGCATCTGATAAAATCCAGCATCTCTTTATGATACAAACCCTCAACAAACTGGGTATAGAAGGGACTTACCGCAAAGTAACAAAAAACAAGTATGACAAACCCATAGCAAACATCATACTTTAGGAGGAAAAGTTAAAAGCATTCCTCCCACTTTTACCACTTCTACTCAACATAGTGTCAAAGTCCTAGAAGTCAGAGCAATCAGTCAAGAGTAAGAAATAAAGGGCATCCAAATTGGAAAAAAGGAAGTCAAGCTGTCACTGTTTACTAGTGATATGATCATATATCTAGAAAACCCTAAAGACTTATCCGAAAAGCTGTTAGATCTGATGAACAAATTCAGTAAAGTCTCAGGATACAAAATCAATGTACAGAAATTAGTAGCACTGCTCTGCACCAATAATGACAAAGCTGAGAATCAAATAAAGGACTTAACCCTTTTTACAACAACTGTACAAATAAAATAAAAATAAAATACATAGGAATATGCTTAACTAAGGAAGTAAAAGATCTCTACAAGGAAAACTGTAAAGCACTGCTGAAAGAAATTGTAGATGTCATAAGCAAATAGAAACACATCTCATGCTCATGGATGGGAAGAATCAATATTGTGATTGATTTTGATTCTGTAGATTGCTTTGGGCAATACTGGCCATCATGCTAGCCAAAACAACCTACAGACTTAGTGCAATTCCTATTAAAATAACATCATTATTTTTCACAGAACTAGAAAAAATAATCCTAAAGTTCATACGGAACCAAAAAAAAAAGAAAAAAAAAAAGAGCCCAAATTGTCAAAGCAATCCTAAGCAAAAAGAACAATTCTGGAGGGAGGCATCACATTATCAGATTATACTACAAGGTTATAAATACCAAACAGCATGGTACTGGTATAAAAATAGGTATCTACACCAATGGACCAGAATAGAGAACCCAGAAATAAAGCCAAATACAGCCAACTGATCTCCAACAAAGCATACGAAAACTAAATTGGGAAAAGGCCACCCTACTCAATAAATGGTGCTGGGCAAATTGGTAAGCCATCAGTCGAAGAACGAAACTGGATTCCCATCTCTCACCTTATGTAAAAAGCAACTAAAGATGGATCAAAGACTTAAATCTAAAACTTGAAACCATAAAAATTCTAGAAGATGACATTGGAAAAACTCTTCTGGACAATGGCCTAGGTAAAGAATTCATGACTAAGACCCCAAAAGCAAATGCAACAAAAATAAAAATAAATAAATGGGACCTAATTAAACTAAAAAGTTTCTGCACGCGCACACACACACACACACACACACTTTCACACACACACAAAAAAAGAAATAATCAGTAGAGGAGTAAACAGGCAACTCACAGAGTGGAAGAAAATATTTGCAAATTATGCATCTGACAAACAACTAGTATCCAGAATCTATGGGTAACTCAATCAATCAATCAAAAACAAAAACAAAAAAGCAAATAATCCCGTCAAAAAGTAGGCAGAGGACATGAATAGACATTTATCAAAAGAAGATGTACAAATAGCCAACAACCCTGAAAAAAAAAGCCCAACATCACTAATCACCAGCAAAATGCAAATTAAAACCACAATGAGATACTACCTTATTCCTGCAAGAATGGCCATAATTAAAAAGTCAAAAACAATAGATGCTGACATGGATGTGGTGAAGAGGGAACACTTTTACACTGCTGGTGGGAAACTATTATAAACAGTATGGAGTTTCCTTGTAGAACTAAAATAGATCTACCATTTAATCCAGCAATCCCACTACTGGGCATCTACCCAGAGGAATTATATAAAGAGGACATAGGTACACATATGCTTATAGCAGCACAATTTACAACTGCAAAGATAGGGAACCAACTTAAGTACCCATCGACCAAGGAGTGGATAAAGAAAATGTGCTGTATGTACACCGTGCAATACTATTCAGTCATAAAAAGGAATGAAATAATGTCTTTTGTAGCAACTTGGATAGAACTAGAGGCCATTACTCTACATGAAGTAACTCAGGAATGGCAAACCAAATACTGTATATTCTCACTTATTAGTAGGAGCTAAGCTATGAGAACACAAGGACGTGCAGAGTGATATAACAGACTTTGGGGACTCCTGGTGGGAGGAGGATGCAAGTGGGGTGAGGGATGAAAGACTACATATCGGGTACAGTGTATACTTCTCAGGTGATGAGTGCACTAAAATCTCAGAATTCACTGCTGTAGAACTCATCCATGTAACCAGAAACCACCTTTACCCCCAAGCCTAATGAAATAAAACAATAATCTTGATTAATAAAATAAAAAACATACATATGTCTTACTGGGAACTTCATGTCTTCCACCAGTATCCAGGAGGCTATGGAAGGCCAACTTGTTAGCATACAAACATGGTAGTGAGGCCCTTTACAATTACTGATAACGAAAAAATTCCAGTTACGTTAATATGGGAATGAACTTTTAACTTTAAGAGATTGCATTTTTGAAGATTTGCACATGATACTTATTTACATAAGTTTCCTGCCTTCCAGTATGTATGCATACATATTCAACCTGGGAATCCTTATAGAAGGAGCTCAATCTGTAAAAGTGAAAAAAGAAAAAATTTGCTTAATATATCTCCTCCTTTTCTCATAATGTTTTCTTAAACATTCTGGTTTTTATTGTCCATCTATATGTATTTTGGTGAGTTTCTAAGGGATAATTTTAACATATATTACACATCCATTCAAATTGTAGCATCTGATTAGCACAGGTATTTCTTTTTTCTTAGAGCAATTTGAGTCTAGCTCTATACAAGAATATGTGTGTGTGTGTGTGTGTGTGTGTAGACAAGAAAATGACAATAATTTTTTTGTTCTCTTTTCAGTAGGAATGAAAAATCACTTTTGAAAATCCCCAAAAAAGCTGATGTGCATTTATTAGGCTAAGCTTTACTATGCCAAAGCCTGTCAACCTGCCTCTGACTTCTGCAGCAGAAGAATGTTAAAAATAAATCCTTTTATGTTGGCTTGTTTCCCATTGGTTTCAAAGATATTTTAGTTCTAGGGAGTGATTTGGAATCCTATCAGGATAGGATCACGTAATCTCTAAAGCTAGTCGTAGATGTTTTCAGGGATAAGAGTTTATTCATGCTAGGCAATAGTAAGTTTTTGTTGTTAAGATGGGGTCTCGTTCTCCTACCTAGGCTGGAGGGCACTAGTGCGATCATAGCTCACGGCAGCCTCAAACTCCTGGGCTCACGTGATCGTCTCTCCTCAGCCTTCCTAGTAGCAAAGACTACAGGCTCTCACCACCACACCCAGGTAATATGTATAGTACAGATGGGGTCTTGCTCTGTTGTCCAGGCAGCTCTTGAACTCCTGGATTCAAGAGATCCTTCCACCTAGGCCTCCCAAAGTGCTGGGATTATGCAAAGCTTTGCTTTGCATTACGTATCTTTATAAAAATACTTGGCAACCATGAACTAATCTATCCTACTTTAAATAATTGATTAGTATGCACTGCATTATTCTGTGTACTGTGCATTAAAGTTCACCCTATTCCAAATTTACTCCCTTAAATCATTAGCTGCTGTTAATAGTATTATTCGCATTACTAATAAAACAGCTTAGTGTGCTATTTATTTTAATTAGAAAAACAAAATTTCAGCATTGTGATTCTCTCAAACTTTTCTTAATTAAAGTGCAATGTATTTTTCCAAGAGTAAACAAAATTTGCTATATGGTATAGCAAGTAATAATGCACATTTTTTAGTGCATATCGTCCACCATAGTTACTTTATGTTTAAAAAAGTCAGTCATCACTTTCTTGTATGTTTCTAAACAAAATTATACATACCAAACATATTTACTCTGTTTGTGCAAATGATCATATCTAATTTATTGAGTGTAAATATAATGAAATAAATATATTTTAAAATGCATCACATAAACACATTATTGAGAACTGAAATAGTTCAAATTAACTAAAGAAACTCATTGTTTCAAGATATCTAATTTTATTTGGTTTTGAAAGTAAAAGTAGTTTTGCACTGTAATACTCATTGAGCACTTACTTCATGCTTTCAAATCCACATTAATTGCTTTAATAAATTAAATGTATATTTTAAATTAAGTTTTAACATATCTTCTACAGGTGAGGAAAAATAATAACTTGCTCAGTGTCACACAGCTAAAAGTGACAATGCTGACATAATAATGCATTTTTAAAAAAATTTCAAAGTCTGTGCTCTGAACAAAATATACTAACCAAATAAAATTCATATTTTGCCATTTTTTGAATCACTAACTTAATATTTTATTTTTCATCTTCATCCAATAAGGTGCTTTAAATGCAACTCTGTTCTTAATATTTGATAATCTTTTATGAATCAATAACCATCTTCATTAGAATTTTTAGCCTTAATTTAAATGTTAATATTTTTATATGATTCTTCAGATAGTATTAGAACTTAAGATATGTGGTCTAGTAAGTAAGTATTCATTCTCTTCCATATTTTTTAAATCAAAGAAAACTTAAGTTTTATTTGTGAAACACTGGAACTCAGAAAAAAGTAATTACAATTTTCAGAGAAGCAATAGGAATAAAAAAGATGCACAGAAAATATCGAGTATTCCATCTCCCACTCTTGTTACTGGGTCATTGATGAATCTACTGATCAATAATTAGCAGTAGTTTAGTTATGGATATATTTTCAAATATGTAGATGTGTCATTAATACCTGGTGAAAATAGCCATTATGAATCAATATGAATGTACTGTTATGACTAAAATGCATTTTACCATTTTATTTTATAAGAAGGATTAAATAATCATCTCATTAAATAGCAAATTAGGAAGTAAATAAATACCAGATAATTGACTGTCATAATTGTTAATATCTAATTTTACCATATTATTCATTATAGATTTGTCCTAAACATCAACTACTTTTGCAATAATGGAGATGTCTTCAGTGTGCATTTCAAATTTTCTAAACAAATCAACTTTAAAAATGATGTACCCTTATTTTCTTATTGGCTTAAGGATACATTCATATAGCTATCATCTATGAAGAGCTATGACAGATTAGAAAAGGCTAAGATTATATACATATGTATATAAATGTTGTTGCTAGAAAAACACCATCAGAACTTGTTTACTACTACTTATCCGAATCCATGTCATGTGAGAGTGTCTGATCTTATACAGAGAGAGTACAGGTCAGAATGAAGATCTCAGAACTGCCTAGTCACATATTTAGGAAGTATAATAGTAAGGTGGGTGGAAAAGTTTCTCTTTTTCTTCCTTTTCTGTTTTTTTGGAGTTCAAATTGTTGCTGGGCACAAGTGGTAACAATGACCAATATTTTATATGTACGCATGAATTTGACACACTTTTTTCTGTTGATTATACCATTCTCCCCTTTGATGTAAAGTTTTTTTAAATTTATGATCATAGATGATTGAGTCTATGTGTTTCCTTCTTTTTGAACTGATATCATCAATATAAAAGTGAGAAAAATGCAATGTCATTTCTGTAAAAAAAAAATTATAAAATCTACATGCTGAAAACCTCAGCAAAATTCTGCAAGTTCTAGGACACAAGTATTTTGAAGAAAATATTCTTCTATTTGAGACTAACCACATGTGGAAAAAATAGCTATGCTGGAAAACAATTAGAAGACATGATAGCTGAAGACTATGAAAACTCCCTGACTCAGAATGGCAAAGTCTGGCAATACAAAAGGTGGCTCATTAGGAAGAAAAAGCTTAAAGAGGCAAATTTCCATAAAAATAATAGAGTAAGTTATTGACAATTAAAATAGTAACTTATCACAGCATCATCCTATAAAAATGTGTCAGGTTTAATTTATTTTACAAATAAATTCTAATGAAACTTTATAAAACAGTATTAACTTGTATAAATTATTCCAGAGCATTGAAAAAAGGAAAAATCCTAACACTTTTTCCCCATTATGTTTGTTTCTAAATCTGATAAAAAGCATACACACAAAGGAAACTATGAAACAGGATCACTAATGAATATCATTTTAAAAGTATCAAATAAAATGTTATCAAATGGGCCAGACGCGATGGCTCATGCCTGTATTCCCAGCAATTTGGGGACTGGGTGAGGCAGGTGGATCTCTTGAGATGAGGAGTTTGAGACCAGCCTGGCAAACATGGTGAACTTTGTCTCTACTAAAAATATAAAAATTAGCCAAGCATGGTGGTGTGCACCTGTAATCCCAGTTACTTGGGAGAGTGAGGCAGGAGAATCACTTGAACCTAGAGGCAGAGAATCATGCCACTGCACTCCAGTCTGTTCAACAGACAGACCCTGTCTCAAAAAACAAAACAAAACAAAACAAAACAAAAAAACAGAAAAACAAAAACAAAAACAAAACCAGTTTTCAAATGCAATATAACACCATTTTAGGAAAATGCATCCTTAGCATGTGAAATTTATTCTAGGATTCAGGGTTTGATCAAGAACTCCAAACTTATGATAAATATGTAAAATATGTAAATAGATCTAAGAAAAGTATTATCTCTGTAGATGTTGAAAACATCTTCAACAAAATCTGAATCCACTCCTGAACAAAACAGTCAGGATATAGAACTGATTACTAATTTTTTAACATGACTTGTACATATCTATACAGCATCTTATTTAATGTGGAAATGAATGAGGTATTCCCAATGGGATCACAAACAAGGCAAAGATGACCACTATTGCCACTTCAACTCAACACATGACTACAGACACTCAATTAGACTCATAAGAATTAGTAAAAGTTAAACTACCTCTATTTGCATATGGTTTTATAGTCTACCTCAAAATCCTTCACAATCAATGATACAATAACTCAAACTATAAAAATATTTAGTAAAGGGGCAGGATAAAAAATTAACCTATGTAACCAATATTTTTAACATAGAGGATAATAACCAGGAGATGACCCAATGTTTTAAAATAACTCATTTCCAATAGCAACAAGACAATGAAAACTTAGGAATACACTAAATAAGAAATTTGAAAATACTCCTGAGGAAAAGTTTAATGCATGACTGAAAAACACAAAAATAATTAAAATAAATGTAGTTATTCCCTTTTCTTGCATGACTCACCATTATGAAGTTGTCAGTTCTTTCTAAATTAGATTACAAATTTAACTGATAGGCATTGTTACAGAATTAGACAAGTGGTTACTGGAGTTCATAAGGAAGCAAACATGCAGAAATTTGAAGATAAACATTTATGGTAGATAGCTGCAAGTACTCTCAGACATTAATGCATGCTATAAAACCTCTACAATTAATAGAGTGTTATTATGGCAAAAGAATAGACAAGCAGATCAGTCAAACAGAAAATCCAGAAACCTATGTACATGTGGTGATGTAGCAGATGATAAATCACCGAGGCAAATATGGACCTTGTAATAAATTGAACTTGGACAACTGGGTAGCCATAAAACTAGTTTAATCCTCAGATTTTATTTATCTATAACCAGTGATTTTTAGAGGCAGAGAAAGATCAAAATTAGCTTGGAACAATCCCTGTGCTAGAAAACAAGAAAGTACTAAAAGATGAAATGGGACAGAAGTCAATTTGAGTTTCCACTAGCCACATTTAGGACAAATTCAGCATAGAAACATACAAAAATATATTAAAGCACATTGCATAATAGTCAATTAGTCAATAGTCAATAGTAAAGAGCAAAAAACAAAGTGGTGATGGGGGGAAAAGCCTTATCTTCACCAAATTTTGTAAATGAATAAATATAGAAAAATAATATAATTAAGCATAGCCAATTTGCAGACAGCAATGTAAAAAATTGATTTAAGCAAATACCCATAAACTGACACTAAGCCATTGTTTGAATAGTTGCTGTGAAGCAGATATTTCTGTCCTCTGAGAGTATACCACCACAGATTAACCAACTAACCTTCCCATTAACTGGAAACACTGATACTGTGTCTCCTGATACACATAATGGCAAGGAATGATTATATCACTTTTGTGATATTCTTTGTAAACATTTAAATTCAGTGTGATCATGAATTAATGAAAAGACACTTTTAGATCATGGGTCTTTTTTTTTTTGACATAGTCTCGCTGTGTTGTCCAGGCTAGAGTACAGTGGCACAATCTTGGCTTACTGCAACTTCCGTCTCCTGAGTTCAAACGATTCTCCTGACTCAGCCTCCCGAGTAACTGGGAGTACAGGCGCCCGCTGCCACGCGTGGCTAATTTTGTTTTTAATTATTTATTTTAGTAGAGACAGGGTTTCACCATGTTGCCGAGGCTGGTTTCGAACTCCTGAGCTCAGGCAATCCGCCCACATCAGTCTCCCAAAGTGCTAGGATTACAGGCGTAAGCCACCCCGCCTGGCTGGTTGTGGGACATTTTACAACACAAATGGCCTGAACTCTTAAAAAATATCAATGTCATGAAAGTCTGGATAGTTTATCATTATTATTATTATTATTATTATTATTATTATTATACTTTAAGTTGTAGGGTACATGTGCATAACGTGTAGGTTTGTTACATATGTATACTTGTGCCATGTTGGTGTGCTGCACCCATCAACTCGTCAGCACCCATCAACTCGTCATTTACATCAGGTATAACTGCCAATGCAATCCCTCCCTCCTCCCCCCTCCTGGTGATAGGCCCCGGTGTGTGATGTTCCCCTTCCCGAGTCCAAGTGATCTCATTGTTCAGTTCCCACCTATGAGTGAGAACATGCGGTGTTTGGTTTTCCATTCTTGTGATAGTTTGCTGAGAATGATGGTTTCCAGCTGCATCCATGTCCCTACAAAGGACACAAACTCATCCTTTTTTATGGCTGCATAGTATTCCATGGTGTATATGTGCCACATTTTCTTAATCCAGTCTGTCACTGATGGACATTTGGGTTGATTCCAAGTCTTTGCTATTGTAAATAGTGCCACAATGGACATACGTGTGCATGTGTCTTTATAGCAGCATGATTTATAATCCTTTGGGTATATACCCAGTAATGGGATGGCTGGGTCATACGGTACTTCTAGTTCTAGATCCTTGAGGAATCGCCATACTGGTTTCCATAATGGTTGAACTAGTTTACAATCCCACCAACAGTGTAAAAGTGTTCCTGTTTCTCCACATCCTCTCCAGCACCTGTTGTTTCCTGACTTTTTAATGATTGCCATTCTAACTGGTGTGAGATGGTATCTCATTGTGGTTTTGATTTGCATTTCTCTGATGGCCAGTGATGATGAGCATTTTTTCATGTGTCTGTTGGCTGTATGAATGTCTTCTTTTGAGAAATGTCTGTTCATATTCTCTGCCCACTTTTTGATGGGGTTGTTTGTTTTTTTCTTGTAAATTTGAGTTCTTTGTAGGTTCTGGATATTAGCCCTTTGTCAGATGAGTAGATTGCAAAAATGTTCTCCCATTCTGTAGGTTGCTTATTCACTCTGATGGTAGTTTCTTTTGCTGTGCAGAAGCTCTTTAGTTTAATTAGATCCCATTTGTCAATGTTGGCTTTTGCTGCCGTTGCCTTTGGTGTTTTAGACATGAAGTCTTTGCCCATGCCTATGTCCTGAAAGGCACTACCTAGGTTTTCTTCTAGGGTTTTTATGGTGCTAGGTCTAACATTTAAGTCTCTAATCCATCTTGAATTAATTTTCGTATAAGGAGTAAGGAAAGGATCCAGTTTCAGCTTTCTACTTATGGCTAGCCAATTTTCCCAGCACCATTTATTAGATAAGGAATCCTTTCCCCATTTCTTGTTTTTCTGAGGTTTATCAAAGATCAGTTGGCTGTAGATGTGTGGCGTTATTTCTGAGGACTCTGTTCTGTTCCATTGGTCTATATCTCTGTTTTGGTACCAGTACCATGCTGTTTTGGTGACTGTAGCCTTGTAGTATAGTTTGAAGTCAGGTAGCGTGATGCCTCCAGCTTTGTTCTTTTGATTTAGGATTGTCTTGGCAATGCGGGCTCTTTTTTGGTTCCATATGAACTTTAAAGCAGTTTTTTTTCAATTCTGTGAAGAAACTCATTGGTAGCTTGATGGGGATGGCATTCAATCTATAAATTACCTTGCGAAGTATGGCCATTTTCATGATATTGATTCTTCCTATCCATGAGCATGGTATGTTCTTCCATTTGTTTGTGTTCTCTTTTATTTCACTGAGCAGTGGTTTGTAGTTCTCCTTGAAGAGGTCCTTTACATCCCTTGTAAGTTGGATTCCTAGGTATTTTATTCTCTTTGAAGCAGTTGTGAATGGAAGTTCATTCATGACTTGGCTCTCTGTCTGTTACTGGTGTATAAGAATGCTTGTGATTTTTGCACATTAATTTTGTATCCTGAGACTTTGCTGAAGTTTCTTATCAGCTTAAGGAGATTTTGGGCTGAGACAATGGGTTTTCTAAATATACAATCATGTCATCTGCAAACAGGGACAATTTGACTTCTTCTTTTCCTAACTGAATACCCTTGATTTCTTTCTCTTGCCTGATTGCCCTAGCCAGAACTTCCAACACTATGTTGAATAGGAGTGGTGAGAGAGGGCATCCCTGTCTTGTGCCAGTTTTCAAAGGGAATTTTTCCAGTTTTTGCCCATTCAGTATGATATTGGCTGTGGGTTTGTCATAAATAACTCTTATTATTTTGAGATACGTTCCATCAATACCGAATTTATTGAGCGTTTTTAGCATGAAGGACTGTTGAATGTTGTCAGAGACCTTTTCTGCATCTATTGAGATAATCATGTGAAATTTATAGCACTAAATGCCCACGAGAGAAAGCAGGAAAGATCTAAATTTGACACTCTAACATCACAATTAAAAGAACTAGAGAAGCAAGAACAAACACATTCAAAAGCTAGCAGAAGGCAAGAAATAACTAAGATCAGAGCAGAACTAAAGGAGTTAGAGACACAAAAAACCCTCCAAAAAATCAATGAATCCAGGAGTTGGTTTTTGGAAAAGATCAACAAAATGGACAGACCGCTAGCAAGACTAATAAAGAAGAAAAGAGAGAAGAATCAAATAAATGCAATAAAAAATGATAAAGGGGATATCACCACCAACCCCACAGAAATACAAACTACCATCAGAGAATACTATAAACACCTCTACTCAAATAAACTAGAAAATCTAGAAGAAATGGATAAATTCCTGGACACTTACACTCTCCCAAGACTAAACCAGGAAGAAGCTGAATCCCTGAATAGACCAATAGCAGGCTCTGAAATTGAGGCAATAATTAATAGCCTACCTACCAAAAAAAGTCCAGGACCAGATGGATTCACAACTGAATTCTACCAGAGGTACAAGGAGGAGCTGTTACCATTCCTTCTGAAACTATTCCAATCAATAGAAAAAGAGGGAATCCTCCCTAACTCATTTTATGGGGCCAACATCATCCTGATACCAAAGCCTGGCAGAGACACAACAAAAAAGAGAATTTTAGACCAATATCCCTGATGAACATCGATGCAAAAATCTTCAATAAAATACTGGCAAACCGGATCCAGCAGCACATCAATAAGCTTATCCACCATGATCAAGTGGGCTTCATCCCTGGGATGCAAGGCTGGTTCAACATATGCAAATCAATAAACATAATCCAGCATATAAACAGAATGAAAGACGAAAGTCTGGATAGTTAAGAGAATGAAAGGCTAAAGAGATATGCAACCAAACACAATGTGTAATTCTTGGTCAAATCCTATATTAAAATATAAATAGCAACTAATTGTATGGTCTATTAGGGGATTTAAATATGGATTTCATGTCATATAATATTACTGTATCAAAGTTAAATTGCTTGGTGAGAAAAGGAAACTGTGATTATGAAGGAGATTGTCCTTGATCCTAGAAGTTTCAGGATTGAATATTTTGGAGTGAAAGCCACCATGTTAGCAATTTGCTTTTGGATATTTACAAAAAAAAAGGAGAGAACAAATGTGACAAAAGTTAGTAACTGGTGACAGTACAGGGTAGATGACTGTCATTAAAATCTGACTTTTACTACAACTTCTTAACAGATTTAACACTTTTCAAAGTAAAAAATAGAGCATATGTCAAAAACAACAAAATACAGAATTTCATACATTCCTAAGAGTTATACCTTCATTAATCTATCAATTTTACTACCAAAGCGTTATACTGTATGATGATTTTAATATAAGAAAATACACATATTGTGATTTAAAAGTTTCTGAAATCACTTTAAGTCATATTTTTAGAAGCATGTAATAGAAATCAATTCTCACAAACTCTCACAACTCTCGCTACTCTCCTCACAAGGGCTTTTACAGTTTGCCTTTCCTTATCTCATCGTGTGAAGAGGTTATGGCTTCATGCGTAATCTCTTTTAATATTAAGCTAAATTTACTAATATACCCACTATTTTTCTAGTGATATGAAACAAATTTAGTCAATAATAAATTAATATTTCAATAGCAGTCTTGATAATATGAGGCTGAAATACGACATTTCCAATCTTTAATCAGAGTAACAATATTTCTTAGAATAACAGAAAGTAGGAAATGGCCAACAGGAAATGTCTATAAACTTTGAACTATGGCAATCCTTACATTGTCATAAAAGGGTTAAAAGCACAAGGAAAATGTTAATGCTTAGATGTGCAGTGAGAAGTCATTACTTATGATTTTAATAACAGAGAGTAAAGGGATTTACTTTGTGTTTTTGGAACAGAAAAACTATTTGCCACCATCCTATTTAATTTCATTAATGCTTATTTTATTTATAATTTAGAGATTGCAATTCTGAAAAAGCTTTATGTGTTCATCTACTTGGGCCATTAATATGAAATTATTATCATCTTTTTCTACAAAAGATACATACATATGTTGATCTGCCATTTTGTTGTCTTCTAAAGAATGAGGTAATTATTAAAAATGTTACCCATTTCAAATAATAACTAATTCTGCACATAAACTTTTAGAAAGTACACATTTATGTTATAGAACTTTAATTGAAGTCAATTATGTACTCACTGAATCAAAAGGTTGTGTACTAAACTGATATTTCTCTAGGAATATTTTGATCACAGCTGCACTTTTCTATATTAGGTTTTCAAATTAAACAGTCATAAATAATACTATCCTTAATCTATCCCCAAAATTATATTTATCTATATTTTAACTAAATAAAACCCGTACAGCATGTGATAAAGCAATATTATTCAAAATGTGGGTCAGAGTCAGATGACATCAGCTCAGTACCTTGAGATCAGCAATTATTTTAATAAATCTGAATAGGATAGGATAGAAGAAGATGGGATGGATTGGGATCAGATAGACCAGAATATGCTAACATGCATCATAGGTAATAGGCATAAATGTTTAGCAACTCTGTGTGTATAAATAAAATATTCTACTGATTGTTGCATTTTTAAAATCGAAAGCAAGGCCTTTCAAGCTTTCCCAGGGTAAAATGGAAAGACTGCTACTTTCAGGAATTCTACAACATAATAGCAAATTTTAATGCAAAATTTTTCCTAGCTCAGACTCAAGTTATAAATCGGATTAAAATAAAACTGTTTTCCAGTTTCATTAAATTTTCTCATGTTGTGTGGGAAATACACAGCTATAAAATATAAAAAGTGGCCAGGTGTAATGGCCTACACCTGTAATCCCAGCGCTTTGGGTTGAGGCAGCTGGATCATTTGAGGTCAGGAATTCAAGAACAGCCTGACCAACATGGTGAAACCCTGTCACTACTAAAAATTAAAAAAAGCCAGGTGTGGTGGTGCATGCCTGCAGTCCCAGCTACTCAGGAGGTTGAGACAGGAGAATCACTTGAACCTGGGAGGCAGAGGTTGCAGTCAGCCAATATTGCACCACTACATTCCAGCCTGGGTGACAGACTGAGAATCCATCTAAAAAAAAAAAAAAAAAAAAAAAAAAAGACAAAGAATTTGAAAGCCTGATCATGAGTCAAATTGAAGATACTTTGTTATATCCAAAAGATATTTGCATTTCTTTTACTGAGGACTCTGTTTACAGTTTTAAATATTTTTCTATTGGGTTGTTAATATTTGTCTTAGTGAACCACAAAAATTATATATCTATCATAATTTGCAAATATATATCCTGTCTATTGTGTTTTGATTTTGTTTATTCAGACATTTTCAAAGTATGTGTAGTGAAGTTTATCATGTAAATTCTTTCTGGATTTGTATTTTTCTTATAAAGGCATTTTATGCAGCCATATTGTGTATTTCACTTTCCCATCATCTCTACTAAGACTCTTACATTTCCCATTAGGTACCTATGTTCTGTCTTTTTCTTAACATACCAGTATTATACCACTAGAAGTCCTATTTAATTTTGCTACAGTCATATGATATTTTAATAATTCATAAGGCTAGTCTCCACATAATACTATTTTAATATATTTCTGGTTGGTTTTACTACTTATTTGATTGTTTTGATTTTTTAATAATTAAAATAAGTTTTAGAAGTTTAACACGGAAAATGCATAATATTACAAATAACTGTAAAGTCTAATAAATGATTACTAACTAAAACCACTTGAGTAATCAAACCTAGATCAAAGGAGAAAGCATTGCCAACTGATATGCTTAGGCTTTGTGTCCCCACCCAGATCTCGTCTTGAATTGTAATCCCCAGGTGTCAAGGAAGGGACCTGGTGGGAAGTGATTGAATCATGGGGTTGGTTTCCTCCATGGTTTTATCATGATGGTGAGTGAGCTCTCAGGACATCTGAGCAGTTTAAAAGTGTGACATGTCTCCCACTCCCTGCCACCGGGTGTATAAATATTTGTTTCCCTTCACCTTCCGCCATGATTGTGAGTTTTTTGAGGCCTCCCCAGTTATGCAGAGCTGTGAGCCAATTAAACTGTTTCTTTATAAATTGCCCAGTCTCAAGAAGTTACTTATAGCAGTGTTTAAACAGAGTAATGCACCAGCATACCTCGTTATTATCAGCACACAGCGGAAACAAATATTCTAATATCTATATTGTAGTTTATTTTACCTGCATGAGAACTTTATAAAACTAGAAGTGTTTAGTACAAGTTGGGCCTCTCCTGCTGAACAAGTCTGTGAAGTCCACATAAGCTGTTGTTTTCTTGTGTGATTTTGCTAATTTTCATTGCTTTAGAATATGGTATTATACGAATGTACCAAGTGTGGATTAGCCTATGGATTGTTTCAGTATGAAGTTCATGAATAATACTACTGTGGACATTTTCGCATTTCCTTTTATATTTTTTACTCATGTTTTCTGCTTCTCCTTATTTCCATCTGAAAATTTGTGTTTTTCAAGAATTTTTCTTTCTTCAAATATTATTGACATCTTTATTTTCACATAAAATGTTCATTGGTTGGAGCTCTTCTATTTCCTATCTTCATGCATTCTCTGGGCAAAGTAATTTAGTTTCTTCTCACCTGATAATGACTCCTAAATGCTTCTCTAGCTTGGAACTCTTCTATGTTTTCCAAACTCATATGCCTATCTACTTATCTTCTACTTGGCTGTATAATAAGCATCTTACACTTAACAACTGTGAATCCAAACTGATCCTTCTCTAATTTTTTTTTCTCAATGAGACTTCATCTCAGAAAATGGCAACTATTTAGGCCAAAAATTTTGAAGTTATCTATTTTTCCTTTCTCATACCTCTGAAGAATTTCTGAGGACTTTATTTTCAGAGACCAACCAATACTTAATTTCTTCCATTTCAGCCATTCTGGCACAAGTCAAAGTCACTTTTTGCTGTAATTACTGCAATAGACTTCACTGGTCTCCCTTTCATCCCCCAATCCCCTGCTTTTTTCTCTCCTTTTTCTTCTTCTCTCCTTCACTCTCCCCTTTCCCTTCTTCCTCTTCCTTCCTCTCCCTTGCCTTCTTTCTTTTTTGTCTCTATTTCTATTTTTAATAAAGCAGCTAAATTAATCAACTAAACTCAGATCATGTATGCCAGTCTCTCTACCCATAACCCTTCAATAGAATCATTTTAAAGCTTCCCATAGAATCATTTTAAAGCAATCCATAAATCTACATACAGCTACATGATTTTCATCCTTTCCTTTTATTACTTTGCTCTCATCTTTGCTGACCATTTTGACCTCTTTACTATCCCTAAAAAGACAGAACTTGATACTGTTGTGTCCAGAGTTGGTTCCTTCTGGTGGGTTCTTGGTCTCACTGATTTAAAGAATGAAGCCATAGACCTTCACAGTGAACTCTTAAAGGTGGCACGGACCCAAAGAGTAAGCAGGGGCAAATTTATTGTGAAGAGTGAAAGAACAAAGCTTCCACACATGGAAGGAGACCCGAGTGCCTTGCTGCTGCTGGCTGGAGTGGCCAGTTTTTATTCTCTTATTTGTCCCTGCCCACTTCCTGCTGATTGGTCCATTTTACAGAGTGCTGACTGGTTCATTTTACAGGGTGCTGATTGGTCCATTTTACAGAGTGCTGAATGGTGTGTTTACAATCCTTTAGCTAGACACAAAGCACTGATTGGTGCGTTTTTACAGAGTGTTGATTGGTGCATTTACAATCCTTTAGCTAGACCAAGAAAAGTTCTCCAAGTCCCCTCTCCACCCAGGAAGTCTAGCTGGCTTCACCTCTCATTGTGTTGGAATCTTTTCACTTGTATACCCTGTGTTTGAAATGCTTTTTCTTTACTTAACCCTGGAGCCCCCTCTTTACTATTTTAAGTATTGATACAAATATTTCTCAATGCGTTTTCCTATCTTATTTAAAATAATAATTCTAACTCATGCACACCATATTTTCTTCTTTGATTTACTTTACTAATTATGTTCTAAAATATTATATAATTTATGTGTAATGTGTGTACGTATGTATTCATTCATTTATATTCATTTATTCATTTTTAACTTATTTACTTATTTTTGTTTATCTGTCTCACAAATGAGATTGTATATGTCATGAAGGAAGGATTTAATTTATATTTTCAAAATCTAGAACAGCACCTAGCTCAAAATAAGCACTCAGATATATGTGGCAAATTGATGTTTGGGATTAATAAAGTACTAGAAGTATCTGTAGTGGAAGGCATTTTTTCTCAATTCTCTATATTATAAAATTAGAAATATCTTTGTTTTATTTTAACTTGTATTAGTCAATTCTCACATTGCTATAAAGAACTACCTGAGATTGGGTAATTTTTGAAGAAAAGAGTTTTAATTGACTCACAGTTCTGCAGACTGTACATGAGGCCTGGTTGGGAAACTTACTATCATGGCAGAAGGGCTAAGGAGAAGCAAACACCTGCTTCACATGGCTGAGTGGGAGAGAAAGCTAAGGGTAGAGGACTACAACTTTTAAAACAACCAGACTGGTGTATAAGAAATATAAATACTACAGAAACTCAGGAGCCTTCTAGTTCAGTGAAATATCTAGAGGTCTAATGGTGTGGGGCATGTAAAGATACTCCTTCTAAGGTGATATGGTTTGGTTCTGTGTCCCCACCCAAATCACATCTACAGTTGTAATCCTTACATGTCAAGGGAGGGACTTGGTGGGAGGTGATTGGCTCATGGGGGTAGCTTCCCCCATGCTGTACTGATGACAGTGAGTGAGATCTTATGATATCTCATGGTTTAAAAGTGGCAGTTCCCCCCACCTCCTCCTGCCATGTAGGACTTGCCCTGCTTCCCCTTCACCTTACACCATGATTATAAGTTTCCTGAGGTTTTCCCAGCCATGCAGAACTGCTGAGTCAATTAAACGTCTTTTCTTATAAATTACCAAGTCTCAGGTCTTCTTTTATCAGTGTGAAAATGGATTAATAAAGAAAATTGGTGGCAGGTGTGGGGCACTGCTATAAAAATGCCTAAAAATGTGGAAGTGACTTTGAAATTAGGTAACCAGCACAGGTTGAAACAGATTGGAGGACTCAGAAGAAGATAGGAAGATGAGGGAAATTACGAAACTTCCTAGAGGCTTGTTGAATGGTTGTGACTGAAATACTGATAGTGATATGGACAATGAAATCCTGGGTGAGGTGGTCTCAGCTGGAGAGGAGGAAGTTATTGGGAACTGGAACAAAGACCACTCTTGTTGTGCTTTAGCAAAGAGATTGGTGGCATTTTGCCCCTAACCTAGAGATCTATGGAACTTCAAAGTTGAGAGAGATGATTTAGGATATCTATCAGAAGAAATTTCTAGCAGCAAGGCATTCAAGATGTGACCTGACTGATTTTGAAAGTGCTCAGTCACATGCATTTACAAAGAGATTATCTGAAGTTCAAATTTATATTTAAAAAGGAAAGCAAAGAATAAAAGTTTGGAAAATTTGCAGCCTGACTATGTGGTAGAAAAGAAAAAAAAAAAGGCTGGGCAAGGTGTCTCACACCTGTAATCCCAGCACTTTGGGAAGCCGAGATGGGTGGATCACGAGGTCAGGAGATCGAGACCATCATGGCTAACACAGTGAAACTCCGTCTCTACTAAAAATACAAAAAATTAGCCGATGCAGTGGCGGGTGCCTGTAGTCCCAGCTACTCAGGAAGCTGAGGCAGGAGAATGGTGTGAACCTGGGAGGTGGAGCTTGCAGTGAGCCGAGATTGCGCCACTGCACTCCAGCCTGGGCGACAGGGCGAGACTCTGTCTCAAAAAACAAAACAAAACAAAACAAAAAACAAACAAAAAAACAAAAAGAAAGAAAGAAAAAACATTTCTGGGGAGAAATTGAAATTCAAGCCAGCTGCCGAAATTTGCATAAGTAACAAGGAGCCAAAGGTTAATTGCCAGGACAATGGGGAAAATGTCTCCAGGACATTTCAGAGATCTTCAAGGCAACCCCTCCTATAACAGGCCCAAAGGCCTAGGGGCCTAGGAGGGAAAAATGGTTTCATGGGCCAGGGCCAGGGCTCTGTTTCTCTGTGCAGCTTTGGGACATGGCACCCTGCATCCCAGCTACCCCAGCTCTAGCTATGGCTAAAAAGGGTCAAGGTATAGCTAGGCTGTGACTTTTAAAGGTGCAAGCCGCAAGTCTCAGTGGCTTCCATATGGTGTTGGGCCTGCAGATGTGCAAAAGCCAAGAGTTGAGGTTTGGGAACCTCTGCTTAGATTTCAGAGGATGTATGAAAATTCCTGGATATCTAGGCAGAAGTGTGTTGCAGGGGCAGAGCCCTCATGGAGAAGCTGTACTAGATCAGTGCAGAGGGGAAATTTGGGGTTGGAGCCCCCACACAGAGTCCTCACTGGGGTACTCCCTAGTGCAGATGTGAGAAGAGGGCCTCCATACTCAAGATCCCAGAATGGTAGATCCACCAATGGCTTGCACCATGCACCTGGAAAAGCCACAGGCACTTAATGTTAGCCTGTGAAAGCAACTGTAGGAGCTGTATCCGGCAGAGCCACAGGAGTGGAGCTGCCTAAGGCCTTGGGAGCCCACCCCTTGTATCAGTGTGGCCTGAACGTGACACATAAAGTCATATCAGATTATTTTGGAGCTTTAATATTTAATGACTACCCTGCTGGGTTTCAGACTTGCATAAGACCTTTAACTCCTTTGTTTTGGTCAATTTCTCCCATTTGGAATGGAAACATTTACCCAATGCCTGTACCCCCATTGTATCTTGAAAGTAACTAGTGTGTGTGTGTGTGTGCGCGCGCACGCATGTTTGTGTGTTTATTTTAAAGGCTCATGGGTTGAAGAGACTTGACTTGTGTCAGATGAGACTTTGAACTTGCACTTTTGAGTTAATTCTGGAATGAGTTAAGACATTGAGGGAATGTTGGGAAGGCACTATCAGTTTTGAAATGTGAAAAGGACATGAGATTTGGGAGGTGCTATTGTGGAATAATATGGTTTGGCTCTGTGTCCCCACTGAAATTTCATTTAGAATTGTAATCCCCACGTGTCAAGTGAGGGACCTGGTAGGAGGTGATTGGATCATGGGGGTGGTTTTCCCATGCTGTTCCCATGACAATGAGGGAGTTATCAGGAGATCTGATGGTTTAAAAGTGTTTGGCAGACCTAACCTCCTGTCACCAGGTAAGACGTTCCTTGCTTCCCCTTTGCCTTCCACCATGATTGTAAGTTTACTAAGGCCTTCCCAGCCATGTGAAACTGTGAGTCAATTAAACCTCTTGTCTTATAAATTACATAGTCTCAGGTATTCTGTATAGCAGTGTGAAAAGGGACTAATACATAAGGTGAAGGATAGTTATTGCATCTGGCTGTTCCTACAACCAAATAGAGACATGATGCTTTTGGAGGCAACAAATTTGTCATTTCAGTGTGTGAGACAGACCCATTTACCATGTGACTCAAAAAAATGGCTATTTTTTGAGTGGGTCTCAGAATAAGAGAAGGCTATGCAGTAGGTCCAGTCTACTGTACAAGCTGCTATGCCACTTGGGCTACACATTCCAGGAGATCCAATGATGCTTGAAGTTCTGCCATCCTCCACAGACAACCACTCTTCTTTGGAGACTAAGCTTTTGGCAGCTATAATTGCAATTATGGCACTGAGCCATAGTAGATACTGAATGTTTAGTCATGGATCATCAAGTTACTATGCAGCCTGAGCTGCTCATCATGAATTTGGTGTTATCTGACACATCAAGTTGTTTTTGTGAGCTAGCACATTTGATTTATAATTCTTATAATAATTATAAATGACTATAAATAAAAAATTAGAGCATATGAAAATAATGTTTTATTAATAATGTTATTTCTAAAAAATACAGACTGAATGCCAAGTATAACTCTCATTGTTTTTAACCATCTTAAAACTGAAAATAAAGTTGTACCAATTAATCAAGTTTTTAAGCAAAATTAAAACAACAACCAGCAGTAACTTAAATTAAGTAACTTGCCCAAGCCATGTAGCTAGTAGATACTAAAATCTTGCTCCGCTAAACCTATAGGATTCCAATAACAAGTTTCAAGATTCCATTCCCAGTACATTTATTTTACTTTATTTATTTTTCATTTTTGCTTTTGGTGAGAAAAGGAGGAAGGAAGAGATAGAATGAAAAAATAATAATGGAGAATAAAATTCCACAGCTTGCTTTACAGGAAGTTGACATAATATTTGGATTCCTAAACCTATCGTCGTAAATGGCTAATCTCAGACTCAGAATAAAGTGCACATGTTGATATAATTGATAATAATTTTAATATCAGTTTATCTCCAATTTAGACAGTAGATATTTTTATATTTTTTACTTGTAATGTTTATACAACATATACAGATATATATAAATGTTATGCTAGGAAAATTAAATACTGAAATAAAAATGACACAATTTTAGGATTTGATGAATTTAGAAGAATGATAATGTAATCTTGTGTGACAAAGTGTTACAGTATTCACCTTTTTTACATTTGAATAAATTCAATTTTTTTCAACTTATAAAAGATAATTTATCAAAAAATTGCAGACTTTGTTTCATTAAAGAATAAACTTCTCTCTGGGACAGAATTTCCCAAGCAAGTCTTCTGACTGTGTATGTGAGCATTGCTTGGGATCATTTTCTCTTTACAGCTATTTACATATCTCATTAATTTCATGAAGAAGCTTTCTAAATTGACTTGAAAAAAGACAAATTTAGTAAAAATATATTCACATAAATTGAGTTCATTTAACATTGAACTGATTTGGTTATCTACTTTACTGAAAAAAGATGCTGTTACAGTTGATACAAGTTTCTTTTAATTAGAGAACCTGGGCAGACATTGAATGTCTTGTTGAAAAGAAATAAAACATGATAAATTGTCAAATTTTCTTTTAGATTTGTTTCAATTTTTTACTTATGTGGATCCAAAAACACCCAATAAGCAATAGTTATTTTATGATTTCTTCCCTGAATTGTAATTTTTGAAAAAAGCCTATACTGATTCCTAATTATGTATATGGCAAGGAAGTAGAGATGAGAGGGAGGATATGGAGAATTTAAAATAAAGTAAGTATGATCATTGCAGGAAATACCCCAGGTAATTCACATTTTAGCATGACATTTCTTGAACATTTTATTATTTCAATAAAAATTAAATCACTTTACTATTCTAAAAATAAATATTTGGATAATTTATGGGAGAAATGTTTGGTTTAAAGGATGTCAGATTTAAATGAAGATAAAATAGATGAAAATAAAATACTAAGAAAATATATTCAATGAATTTTATTTTATTACATGTGATGTTTACAATAGAGCATCCTTTCATTATGCAAGTTTATCATACATCTATATTTCTTAGTTTATTGAACATAAACAGTAAGAACAACTAACGCGTTTAGAAAATAATAGTTGTGAATATATTGTTAAATAAAATGAAAGCAAATTCATGATGAGATTAAATAAAGAAAACTAATATTACTTTTCCTAATAACAATGTGTCATATCATCAAAACCTTAGCAGAGCCCAGATGGTTTTCCATTGCTTCATTGCTAATTGAAAACCAAAGTAAACTCTACAAAATCAAACTGTTATTAACAGATTAACAAAATCTGTCAAAGCAGAATATTCTGTTTAAAACTTGTTATGATAAATTTATTTTTATGTCCTGGAAAATGTTTGGATATTATGAATAATATTGGTCTAACAATATTCATGATGCTATATTTTTATTTATTAAGTATTTCTATTATAAAATGATTGCTATGCATTAAGGAAAACATAAATATATAGAAGAAATACGATACATAGATTATACATGTAGAACAATGGGAAAAACAAGAAAAAAGCAATTACATTTCTTTTTATGCTCCTATAGTCAGCATAGAAGTTAGAAGTTAGAAAATACATTGACTATAGTGAAGAAATATAAAATAGTTTTCTTCACAGGGTAAAAGAGGCTCTGTGGAAAAATATGGCCATTCTTCTATGAGGAAGGAAATTTATTGTTTTATTGTTAACTTCACACTTTGGAGCTTTTTTGTATTCTGAAATAGCATGTTTATAAAGAAAAAAATATGTGATATGTTTAAAAGAGTATTTGGATAGTTAACCTAATTTGAAAAAATACTTTTCTTGTATCTTAGCTGTTGTCTTTAGAGAAAGTGTTTTTGTATTATTGCGTGGGTTTGTGTCTATACACAAATACATATTAGATAACTGAAAATGAAAACAATGATAATTTTGCTATAAAGTAATCCTTTAGGTTGGGGAAAAAAGTCTGCTCTTTGGGACTAATTTTTCATTAAGAGTTTTCAGCACGCTTCCTTTTCATGCTGGTTTTTAAGAAAAAAAAATTATTTCAGGAGATCTTCCAGTTAAAGAAAATGATGTCAATTATTTATTATAAAGTTATTTAGCAACTAGGACTGAAATAGTGAAAGCAATGTATGTTAAGGTATTATATTAACATTTATTTATGAGAAAGCAACATTCAAGTGTTACAGTAGGTAACCAGCCAGACATAAACAGGGTAGGAGAGGTCACCTCACCCAAACCAGATATGCCAGGTGACCATCAGGCGATCGTCAGGCAGTTGTTAACTGTCTCTCTAAAATAATAATTGGTCACAGACTGCACCAGGGAAAGGCAGTCTCCCAGTCCACAGAAAAAAACCTAAAGCGGGCGATCAGCAGCTTCCCAATAATATCTCAGGAGTCTGGCGAGTGGGCTCACACATGTGCACTAAGAGGCAAAATGACAGCTTAACTAGTTTATGACATTTGGCTAGTAAGGGAAGAGAGCCTCAAGTAAGCTTGCCTACAACTCCAGTAAACACACTGTGCATGCCCATCTTCCCAGGGCTAGGTGGCTGCTGCGCATGCGGACAGCGGATCGCAAGGGGAAAAGACCTCGGAAGTATCCCAAAGTATAAAACCTCAGGTTAAAAGGTCAAAACCAATGCTTGTCCTTCAAGTTGCTCGCTTGGCCCTCTTCCAAGAGTAGTTTCCTTTCTTTCATTCAGGCTCTAAAGCTTTTTAATAAGCTTTCGCTCCTGCTCTAAAACTTGCTTCTGTCTTTCCTTCTGCCTTACTCCCCACAGTCGAATTCTTTCTTCTGAGGCGGCAAGAATTTGAGGTTGTCACAGACCCGTACAGATTCACTGCTCACTGCCAGTAACACAAGTAGCCTAGAGGGAGTCAGTCCCTTTTATTTACAGATTCTCCAGTAATGTTTTGGATGTAGTTTAGGAGCGCTTACCTTCAGATAGTTTTGAAATCTTATTTCAGTTGCTGGTATAAGAAATAAAATACGTTATAAATATTTTCCAGGCTTCTTCTAAGGGACTACAAAATAGGAAATGTGTGAATATTGCTTATACTGATGATTAAATTGCTTTCATAACATTGAAATAAACGCATTAAGATAGTTATTTAAAAATACACGTTTCATTTTAGAAATTTCTTTTTTTCAAAAACCTAAACCTCAAAAGGAAGACTCTTATTCTATCATTGTATTACTTGATTTGCAAGTATTTAAGTGCAAGGAAGCTGAGTCTAAATTCTTGTTTCAGGAAGTATTAAAAAGCTAACTAGGTAACAGTTTCTTCTCTAAAATCTGCAATGATAAGGCACAATTAGCATTTTTGAAAAAAAGCGACAAAATAATGGTGTCTTTAAGCCATGGAGATAATCTCTAGTTGATATAAATATGTTGTTGCATTTTCAAAATTACCACCTTTGCATATACAGTTTTCTCATTCTGAAGTTAACAGGGGCTAAAACCAAATCAATTGATTAGTGATGTAAATAACTGTGACAATTAATTGAATAGAATATAAAAAATGAAGTACACCGTGAAATGTCTCTTTCCTTTTATATTTTATAGATATATTCCAAAAGTTCTGTTTCTGATTCTTTACTGTTTTACCTATCGCCTCATCTTTTTAGAATAGTGGCAACACTTACTTGGTAGTAAATAGATATTTTCCTAATAAGAACAATTTGGACTCCTTGTTGTCTCCTATTAGTCCATGAGTAAACTTACAATTCAGACATAATCAAATTATTTTCCATGCACCTCAGAGAAAATTCCAATGTTCCAAAGGAGCCATTATATACTTAGAACTTAAATAGGAATTAATGAAATATTTGTGCCAACAGCTAACACCAGTCTGGCTCACAAACTTTGGCATGAAAACGAAAATCCTTCAGTTTGCTATCCACACCATTATACTTAATCTGATGAGCTTGCAATGTAAATATGCAATTCCTCAGTAAAAATGCAGTGAAAATGATGGGCCACAAGCAAGTCAGGGAGAATTGCAGAGGCTCTCTGTCTCTTCTCTACGATTTCCTCTCAGTGACTGTTGTTACCCAACCATGTGTACTGGTTCTTCAAGCCAATTAGACTACAAATTTTCTATTTTGGATACTTAGGCACTTCATGCAGTGCAGACTGGGAACTGCTGTTTGAATATCTGTTGTCATATCCCCCACACTATACCCATCCCTATGTAAATGCAAATGTTTAAAAATTGGTAGTATTTTTATTTATGTTTTCCTTTTGGAGACATTCAGGTCAGCACTCAGAAAAATATGATGAAGGCAATATATGTTTTCTGACTCCTAATCACTACCCTTGATACTTTTCCTGCTCAATCTTCAGCTCCTCCCTCTAATTTCAGAGGCCTTTCATGCTTGCTGGGCTCCGCTGCCCTAATAATATAATAATAAACTTAGTATTATAGACATTGTATGTTTCCCTCTCAAGCGATCTTACATTTTAAAACAGTGCGACAAAAACAGGGCAATGCTTTATCAAAAGAAACTTGCTAGTGGTGAAATGATAGATATGATTTGAAGGTGTTTGGTTGGGTCAGTCACACCTTGATTGATGACCCACATTCTGATTGCTCTTAATGCTTTATGAAACTCTCATGGCTTCATTTATTTATTTATTTTCTGAATATTGAAGTACAGCTTTAGAAATGATATAACCCAGAGTATTTTAACATTTGCACATCAAAAGTAACTAAGTGACAAACCATAAATGAGGCACTATGTCTGTCTTTTTTGTATGTTTTTGCAAAGATACTTTGACAGAATTTTTAAAGAATCACACAATGAAAAAGTACCCATTAGTGTAGCAGAAGTATGCAGGTTAGCTTTGGTAGATTGCCATGTCGTAATCTTTTGTGAGATATCAGAAATCTTAGTCAAACAGGAAAGGATGAAGCATAGAATTACTATACATTTGAAAGAGGCATATTTTGATGACCTGTTTTAGATATACTATTTTCCCACTCTTTTATCTGTCCCAGATTACCTTATGAATTTTCTTCTAGAGATATTCCTTTATGCTAGTGAGAAAGCTGTCACCAAATTTTCAGTTAATGAGGGTTGATATAGCCAAATTCCTTGCTGCTATGATTTTACATGTCCACCCTCTGCATTAGCATGAGCTTTTATTTTATTTTAAAGAATGCATTTTTTTTTTTTTTTTTTTTTTAGTATGAGCATAATAATAGTCAAAGTCTTCAAATTTAGGTATAGGTCATATCAAACCCTTAAAAATCATTTTATAGAAACACAAATTCATTCTTAATAATGTGTTCTTTTTTTTTCCTTTTCTTTTTCATTTTATTCTTGTCTGTTTCCATGATGCCAGGATGTTAGTTAACTGATGCCTACTGAATTAAATTGAGGATCAGCCATTACATGATTATCATCTAATTCCTTGTTTTTAAATGTATGCATTAATGAAACTCTGTTTGCAGATAAAAACATATAAATGTACTCCATGTATCAACTGGATAAAAGTGAGCCTAATTTTACTGAATAAAGTTCAAATGTTGATATTTATTTATTAAGAGGACAGTAAAGCACTATGAAGCAGTTAGACTAGACAAAATTTGCTATAGTGATTTCAGATGAAAAGAGCAGTATTGTCTGCCTCATTATCTAATTCATTGCTGCATTTTTTTTTGTTGTTGTCACAAAATTGGGAGGTACTCTTTATACAAATAAGTGTTTATAAATAATTAGAGATTTTTAGATATTGTATTTGGTCAATACTCTTCTAATAAACTGATCTGAAGTTTCTAAAATGAACACTAGGATATTTTTAATTTTTAGATGAATTACAAAAATTATTTTAATGTCTGTTAAATTTACAGGGAGCCCGTGATTGGGTTTAATGAACAATTTCTTAAACATTGAACATAAAATACAAAATCATAATATCTTAGATGTTCAAATATGTTTTTAAAATAATTCTAGCTATTTTTTTGACAGAAATTCAAAATCTCTAAAGATTACAGTAAAGATTTTCCAAGTCATGGCTGAATTTAAATTTTAATGCATTGCTATCTTGTATCTATATTTTTAAAGAGGTAACAGTAACCTTGCATTTTCAAATTGATGTCAGAATGCTTTAAAAAATCTCTAATATATCCGGATTACACAACAATCATAAATTAGAGATATAATTTATGAAATATTTGCAAAAGCAGTGTCAATCAACCAATAAACATAGGCACAAAAATGAAAATCCTAGAATTCACTAACCACATTGTTGTGCATTATCTGTTAAGTCTACAATTTAAACGTTTTGTCTCAGTAAAAATGACTATAGGGCATTATTCAACATTTAAAACACAATACTGGCATATTTTCATTGGTCATACTTGTGAGAGAGGCATATTTTGATACTAGAAAGTCTTGTAACAACTTTAAGATGAGCCAAAAACTACATCGTTGTTTTTCTTGCCATTGTTTCCTGTGCCATCACCGTATACTTACACTGCCTAATATAGTAGCCACAGGAAACACGTGGCTATTGAACATTTAAATGTGGCTAGTCTAAAGTAAGAGATGCTATAAGTGTAAAATATACAGTTTTTATAACAGAATGAGAAAAGAATGTAAACCATTCATTTTTGTGTTGATTACATTTTAAACATTCTCAGTATTTTGGGTTAAACTACATTATTATATTTTATTATATCTGTTTGTTTCTATGTTGTTACTGTGAGACCTATGCAACTATTATTCTCATAAAAGGGAAATTGCAGTGGAAAACAATTTGAATTCCAATTTCTTATCTTCAAGTGTGAGGCATGTTATCTTAACTTGCATATTGTTATAAATATTGTTCAAAACAGTTAAACTGTCATTAAAAATACTGTGATTTGGGCCAGGAGTGCTGGCTCATGCCTGCAATCCTAGCACTTTGGGAGGCCAAGGCAGGCAGATTACCTGAGGTCAGGAGTTCAAGACCAGCGTGGCCAACATGGTGAAATGCCATCTCTACTAAAAATACAAAAAATTTAGCTGGGTGCAGTGGTGCACACCCATAATCCCAGCTACTCAGGAGGCTGAGGCAGGAGAATTGCTTGAACCCAGGAGGCAGAGGTTGCAGCGAACTGAGATCGCACCACTGCACTCCAGCCTGGGCTACAGAGAAAGACTTCGTCTCAAAAAACAAAAACAAAACAAACAAACAAACAAACAAAAACATCCGTGATTTGTTGCATCCTTTTCATCCTAATCAAAGTTCCATTTCTTTTTGTTACTATCAAGATATTACTTTAGTTTTTAGAATTTTCATTATGATGTATCTCGTCATGAATTTCTCCTGGTTTACCTTGTTTAGGATTTGCTCACCTTTTTGAATCTATAGGTTTGTCTTTTATCCAGTTTAAGAAAATTTCAGCAACTGTTTCTTTTAGTACTTTTTCAGCCCTGACCTCTTTCTCCTCTCCTTTGAATGTCAGTAACTTGAATGTTAGATCTTTATCAGAGTCCTTGAGTTATTCTTGTTCAGTCTGTTTTCTCTCTTATTCAGATTTGGTGATACCTATTGTTCCGTCTTCAAAGTCATGATTCTTTCTTTCTTGTTAATGTAATTTATTTTAATTAATTAATTAATTAATTAATTTATTTGAGATGGAGGCTGGAGTGCAATGGCACAATCTCCACTCACTGCAACCTCCATCTCCCAGGTTCAAGTGATTCTCCTGTCTCAGCTTCCCGAGTATCTGGGACTATAGGCACATGCCGCCATGCCCAGCTGTTTTTTTGTAGAGATGGGGTTTCACCATGTTGGCCAGGCTGGTCTTGAACTCCTGACCTTAGGTTATCCACCCGCCTCGGCCTCCTCAAGTGCTGGGATTACAGGCTTGAGTCACTGTGCCAGGCCCAAAGTCATGATTCTTTACTCTATTCTCTCCATTTTCCCCTTGAGGGCAATTTGAGTTTTTAAAATTTTGGTTACTTTACTTTTCAGTTCTAACATTCCTTATATCTGTTTCTTTGCTTAGACTTGCTATTTTTCATTTGTTTCAACTGTGTTTATAATTGTTTGTTGAAGTATTTTTATGATTGCCACTCTAAAATCCTTGTCACGTAATTCTAGCATCTGGGTCACTGTTGATGTTGATTGTCTTTTCTCATTCAAGTGTCTTTTGTCATTCAAACCTCCCTGGTTTTTGATAATGACTATTTTTGTTGTTGTTGTTGAATCCTAGACATTTCAATATTAGATTTTGAAGTTCTGAATATTATTGGTATTTTGAGCTTTAACAGATCTCTTCTGACACTGTGCTGCAATAGAAAGGGGTCTTATCTCATTCCTACCAGAGAGGGATGGAAGTACAGGCTCCTCACTGGGCCTGTTCACTAGTATCAAGTGAAGGTGGGAAAAGAAGGACTTGTTTCATTGCCTGGAGGGGATGCATGCTCCAGCTTCCCAATAGGTTTCTTCTTATACCTCTTCAAGCAGGGATGGGACTGTGTTACCACCAGTTGGGGTGTAAATCTAGGCTTCCCACTAGGCCTTTTCTGAAGATGGTAGGGAGGAGTTGTAATTTTTTTCCTTGGTGTTTGGTTGTAATAGAGCAATTATTGTTCTAATGTTTTCTGTCTTGCTAGGCAACTGCTTTCCTGGACATTAAGGCTATGGAGAGCAGGCTTTCCTTGAGATTTCATTTATTTATTCTTTGTAGAGATTTATGAGGAAAAATGCACACTCAGTTGAAAATTTAAATCCTTTAGAGAAAACCATGCTATCATCAGAGGAGTCTTTCTCTTTTCTCTCATTCACAATTGATATACAGTTACAAAATTGTCTCTAAAACTCTATTACTTATTTGAAATATTTCTATTGTTATACAACCCTTCTTTTCCCAAGATAACATTTATGTTTACTGTTTATTTTCTATAATTCTTCCCAAATAATGGTGAAAACAATTTAAATATGTCATCCGTTTACTAAAAGGAGCAGCAAACACAAAATAAACCACTTTCTTTTAGGAACTCTTTGTTATGTCACATTGTCCAATTTCTGATTTTCCTCCAAACTCCTGAATTTCCTTAAGGCCTCAATTTTACCATAGAGCCCTTCATTCAGTGGGGCTATCGACATACATTACCTGAAAATGTTTTGGCACTCATACTTTTACAAGAAAGGGGTCTCCCATCCACCTTAGGTAAAATACATACACACACACACACACACACACACACACAAGTATATATAAGTACAGGTATTTCTCCTGGTTTACCTTGTTTGGGATTTGCTCACTTTTTTGAATCTATAGGTTTGTCTTTTATCTAATTTAAGAAAATTTCAGCAACTGTTTCTTTTAGTACTTTTTCAGCCCTGGTTGAACTAGTATATATATATATACACACACACACACACACAAGTTCATATATATATACTATATATACACTATATATATACTAGTTCATATATATAGTGTGTATATATACTAGTTCGTATATACTAGTTCATATATGTAGTGTATATATATATACTAGTTCATATATATATGTATACACACACACACACACACACACACACACAAAAGTATTTTACCTAAGGTGGATGGGAGACCCCTTTCTTGTAAAAGTATATATATATGATAAAGATCACGAGGAGATGTGCTCTGCTACAAGGGTTTGTGATAAAGGATTTTAATTACTCTATTTTGCAAGAATTGATATTATTATCTTTAAGGCAAAATTAGGAATACTTTTATTCTAAAAATATCTGGATATTAGGACACTCCCAAGTTTGGGTCCGTTTAGTAAACATTTATCGATCTGTTCCCTTAACTGTAAACATCTATTGGTTAGGAATACCTAAATTTCTGGGGATGCAGCCCAGCAAGTCCCAGCCTTATCTTCCTGGCCCTCACTCAAGATGAAGTCATTCTGGTTTGAAAACCTCTGACAGTACCCCCAAGTCTACTGCTATTTAGCCTGCCTGCAATGCATTCTACATTCTTCCCTAAATAGTTACATTCTATCCAATTCTGAAATGCCAGTTCAAATTTCCACAAAGTCTTGCTAGCTCACTCTAAAACCAGTTTATCTGCTCTGGATTCAGAAAAGTACATCGTCTTTAAAGGTATTTTTTATCATATCGAAAGTCCGCTTTTACAAAAGCTATTTCATACCCCATTGACATTATAGTCATATGCCACTTAATGATGGGGATATATCCTGAGAAACATCTATTTCCCACAGCACTGGAGACTAGAAGTCTGAGATCAGGTTGCCAGCATGGTTGGGCTCTGGTAAGGGCCCTCTTCTGAACTGCAGATTTCCTACTTCTTGTTGCATCTTCATCTAACATGAAAACTGCAATAAAGCTCTTTGGGATTCCTTTTATAAGGGTGTTAATCTCATTCATGAGGTCTCCACCCTCATAACCCAATTTTCTCACAAAAGCCCACCCCCTAAGACTATCACCTTGGGGGTTACAATTTCAGCATATGAATTTTAGAAGGACACAAATATTCAGTCCATTGTACCCATCTCTATCCTGCCCCCTCAAAATTAACAATTTGCAGGTGGTCCTGCAAATATCCAACACTTTTAATGGGAATCATATTATAGAGTCTATAATCACATATAAAGTAACAGTTTTCACTTTTGTGTTACTATTGTATGCTGTTTTTAATTTTGTTTCAGTGTATATGTCCTTATATTTAAGTCTCTGGAAGGCCATATACAATTTCTGTATCTTTCCAATAGCAAAGACTTGGAACCAAACCCAAATGTCCATCACTCATAGACTGGATTAAGAAAATGTGGCACATATACACCATGGAATGCTATGCAGCCATAAAAAAGGATGAGTTCATGTCCTTTGCAGGGATATGGATGAAGCTGGAAACTATTATTCTCAGCAAACTATCACAAGGACAGAAAACCAAACACCACATGTCCTCACTCATAGGTGGGAATTGAATAATGAGAACACATGGACACAGGGTGGGGAACATCACATACCAGGGCCTGTCAGGGGGTGGGGAGCTGGGGTAGGGATAGCATTAGGAAAAATACCTAATGTAAATGACCAGTTGATGGGTGCAGCAAGCCAACATAGCACATGTATACCTATGTAACAAACCTGCACATCGTGCACATGTACCCTAGAACTTAAAGTATAATAATAATAAAAAAAATTTATGTGTCTTCCATGGTATCTAGTAACATGCTTTTGTGAGCATAGAATTTTAATAAATAGTTGGTAATCTGAACTAAGAATAATCTCAAACACTTTCTTCAGATGAATGATCACAAATTAGGGGAAATGATTGGCTTACCCACATGGAGGGCACGTGAACTCCATTTTTCCTTAAACTGTCAGAGTAGTTCCAGAAAAAGTTAGTGAACTTTGTAGGAAGCAATGCTGCATATGAAAAAGGAACACAAGCCGGGTGTGGTGGCTCGCGTCTGCAATGCCAGCACTTTGGGAGGCTGAGTTGGGAGGATCATCTGAGGTCAAGAGTTCAAGACCAGCCTGGTCAACATGGTGAAACCCCATCTCTACTAAAAATGCAAAAAAAAACCCCAAAAAACAAAACAATAGCCAGGTGTGGTGGCACATGCCTGTAATCCTAGCTACTCAGGAGGCTGGAGGCGGGAGAATTGCTTGAACCCGGGAGACGGAGGTTGCAGTGAGCCAAGATCACACCACTGCACTCCAGTCTGGGTGACAGAGCGAGACTCTGTCTGAAAAAAAAAGAAGAAAAGAAAAAGAAAAAGAAAAGGGAACACAAACTTTGGAGTTGGAAAATAATTGTCTTTGATTCCCAACTATGCAGCTTCCTAAAATTTGAACGTGGGTAATTTATTTGCTACTCTCAAGCTATGTTTTACCAATTATTAAATAAAAGCCTGCTCATTGCTTTAGATTTATTCTACCCAAAATATCTTATTCCAAGGCCACACACTGAATCTGTTCGTTGCAAAAAGCTAGTCTGCATAGGATTGATCCCAGCCTCCAAGATAGATACTCCATGGGAATACACAACTTGTGCTTAACTTACCAGTGCAGTCTCAGTTCCTTTATCACATTGTTGAACATGTGCCATAAGATGATTCAGTCAAAATGATCCCCAGTGTTTTACGGAATAAATCTTTTTTTTTTTTTTTTAGCTCATACGAAGTGTGCATACGGTACCTATTGCAACTATCTTGAGCCCATATAAAGAGTAAGCTTTAGAATGATGGCAACTCACAGAGAAAACTAAGAATCATCAGAAAATGAAAATCATAATTCTCATCAAAACTTAATTGATGTTTGCATTCAATACGTCTAGATTTTTCAGCTAATAGTTGTGGAGACCCCCATCATCTCTCCTAATTCACTTTTGGGATTTATTACTCCCATTCCCGCTATATGTTTTTTGCATCTTAAGCATCTTAAATCCCCACAATCTCCTGAGAAATAAGAGAAAAAAATGAATCTAAATGAAGCCAGTCATCAAAATTAATTTTATTTAGAAGAAACATGACCAAAAAAAAAAAAGATTATCTGTAAATATATTTTTCTAAGATATCCTAATATGATTACTAAACATAAGAAACTAGTTCTCTCTTCTTTGGGGTAGACAGAAGCAATGTACTCAAATAAAACTTTCAGTTCAATTATCTTTTCAGGTAGACAGATACACTTAAGGGAACATTTGAATAGTATCATGTCAATTTACAAATGGCTTAATTTCTGAAAATGGACTATTTTATACACATAGCATCTATTTTCCTTATTGCAATGCAAAAATACACATTATGTGTCATTGCTTACAAAGCATAGATACACTTTGTACTTTGCTGCACTAATAACTGATAAAAAATAAAATGGCAGCATTGCACTGCTAACAGCAATAATTGATGTCCATCCCCTCCTAGATCCTTGATATAGTTGTCTGTTGAGAGATAGCAGATTAGGATCAATAGCTCTTCATTTTCATTTTTTATAAAGATATCAAGAACCATTTTTTTAAATTCACCTCATTTAGTTTAATTTATTGGCCCTTCATACTCCCATTTCTTTCTGAGATCAGTTGTGAGCTTGCACAGCCTGTTTTATGTTACCATCAGAACCTTTATTCTGAGCAAAAAAATGAATGTCAAAGATTTAGCCTAAGGCTATCTTGAATCATTTTCCAGAGATAGTTATTCTTTCTGAAACTCTATTCCTCTTTTCTTAAATAACTTGCTGTACAAAAAGATGTCAGTGTAAGAACAGCAATTCCTGTATCTATGTGCCGTGTAAGATTTTATTCCCTAAAATATGGAAGATTGCTTATTTATAGAGGTTTCTTATTCTGTTACTTTAATTGAGAATCCTGAACCTTTTATATGAGTCAATTATTAAAAATTATACAAATATTTGCATAAATGAAGTTAATATTTGAATAAACAAGGATAAATCTGTTTACTGATCTAAAAGTCTTTAAAAGCATACACATTTGAATTATAAATGGAATCAAATAATTAGTAGAGAGAATAATGCTGAAAGAAGTTTCAGTAGGAAAAACTCCAAGAATGCTCAATTACATTTCATTTAACACATTTAAAAAGGACCATAGATTTTGGCCACAGGCGAAAGCAATCAACAAACAATAATAATATATTTTAGTGTAAGTCTGTGAAATAGTTTTCATTATAATCAACACCATCATCAATAGCATTAGTATCAATACACTGGAATGTTCAGTTGTGCACTGATTAAGATGATATGGCCTGGCAGGAAAGAATACTGGATCTGTTTACATATGGATTCCAATTCTTTCCCTTATGACCTGTGTAATATTGGGCAGGTGACAAAATCTCCTAGGGTCTTATTTTCTCCACCAGAAAATTGGAAGTAATCAATTGTGGCTACCTGTTAGATTTTTATGAGAAAAGAATTAACATAAGTAAGTCATGTAACGCAATGCCTGGCTTATACTTAGTATCCCATACATGTTCATTGCTATTATTTTTATTTTGTTGCTGTTATTTTATTTTGGTTATATTAATTTTTGGGTGAAGAGAACTGTAAAACTTCAAGTCTTAATATCCAGAAACTCTCAAGGTGGGTCTAAGATTTTATTCTACTTACAAGATAATTTGTTGGCCTGTTAATGTTTCCTGGATTGTGGTAAAAGACAAGACTCCTGTGTCAGAGACAAACTTTTTAACAGCAAAAGCAGTGTCCAGAGCTTGATGTTCATATGCTTTGATTCTCCATGACCGCCATGTCCCATTGGTAGGCAACACAAAGGGCCTCTACAGATGTCTGTACACTCAGTGGGTTTCATCATAGTAGTGGAGACATGAACTTGGGGTTTCACTTATTTTATGGTGCGTAGAGGCAAGCCTATTCTCTATCCAAGGTAATGTGTTACTTATCTCCTAGGTAACATAAATGTTGAAATTACTACTTTCTTGGACAACTTCTCACTGTTCCCATAAGCCAATCTTAATTTATCTTTCAGGATATATCTGAAGTCTCTCTTCAGCCAGGAGGCGTTTCTTATTGAAGCATTCTGGGGCACGTTGATTTCTCCTATGTTTTATCTTCAAACATGGTATCATTTGAAACCTATATTTCAATTTAGGTTTGAAATATATGGTTTGTAATTATGATGTGCTTTATAATGTCCTTTATGGTTTCCACAAATATAAGTTTTTATTCTTGACTAAGGCTGTATAGAGCTTGACGCCAAGGATGATGTCATAGGTGCTATGTGCCTAACACACTGTACCATGTTAGACATTCATAGTAGCTAACATGCTGAAAACACACACAGTTTTTGATTTAGATTATATCATGTTAATGAAGTGTGATGATAAGTAACAAACTAAAAAGCTAGTAAATGTGACCTTCAAACAAACTGGGAGTTAGTGGTACCTATCTCAACACAGTTGAAAATTTGTGTATAACTTTTGACTCTCCTGAAACTTACGTACAGATAGTAGTTAGTAATTAAGTTTTAGGGGAGTCAAAATTCAAAATAGGTGTTAATCAACTGTTTTACGTTAGCGGTAAGTAAGGTTTCTAGTCAGCAGTAGAAGCCTCACTGCTAACATAAAACAGTTGATTAACACATATTTTCTGTGTTATATGTATTATACACTCTATGCTTACAATGAACTAAGCTAGAGGAAAAACTCTTATTAAGAAAATGATAAGAAAGAAAACATACATTTACAGTCCGTACTGTTCTGTATTTATCAGTATCATAAGTTTACATTATCCATTTACATGATGAACCGTCGATCTGAAAAGGCATGCAGTCGCAGCTGCAGACCTCAATCTGCAGTTCACATCAAGCAATTCAACTTTTTCTAGTACTGTCATGATTTTCCTCTGCTTGGGATCACTTTCAGCATCACTATTGGCACTTCACAGGGGTCCAATGGTGTTATTCAAGGGTTACAATGTTACACTAAACACCATGAAAAATACCAGAGAAACACTGAGAGATCACTTTTACTGCTATATGCATTTTACTGAATAGACAAACTGCTCAGTGTGCACTTGGACATGATTAATATCGCATGGCGTTTTAAGCAGATACTCCCAACACTTGAGTTGGAGTACAGAATGTATTACAGTTAATTGTATGCAGTTTTGATTTAATGCTGCATCTTTATGCTTGGTGGTATTTTCCTTAACTGAGAATGGTGCCATGTATAGTCTGGGAGTGTTTATGTGCCTAAATTTTGATAGATTTTAATGTTTTATAATAGATTTGTGCATTTGTGCATATTTTATGGTAGTAAATGATAAAATACACTAGTATCTACATATATGTATGCATTCATGGCATAATTGTTTTCTTAATTTGTTTTGATATTTCTAGATTATGGGGTTTGTCTGAAAGTTTTTTTTCTTTTTTTCAAATTGTCACAAATTTCCAAAAAGTTTTCTGAAATATTTATTGAAAAAATATCCACATTATAATTGGACACACCATTCAAACCTGTGTTGTTCAAGGGTCAACTGTATTCTCTAAAGTCTCAATTCATGAACTCAATGCTTTCATTTGTAGTAGTTTATCTACTTTGTAAAATATATATTTTTGAGGAAATAAACATGTATACTTAAATTCATCTCACCAATATGGTGCACCTACAAGTATAATCCTAATCTTCTTTCTTTTCTGCCATGATGTTTATTTTGTTATCCAGAAGTTTCTTGGACCTGTGATCATTTTCACAGTAATGTGATCATTTATGGGTTTTCAGGTATCCATTTTGTTAATCTAAATGAAATCTTTAAAAACATTTAGAAAGCTGCATTCTACATATTTACAGTCAGATCACCTTGAAAAAGTCAACTTTGATAATACGTTAGCCTTGAAGCCAATCTATTATTGATTAGTTATAAAAAGCAAAAATCAGTTGTGATATGCATATGGTAATCATTAATTCTGTACTCTGTTTCTCTGGTATATTCTTTTGAATTCCCTTTCATTTTTTATATTATTGGAATTGCTCTGGAAATGCATATACATATTTTAAATAATGGCAATAGGACACTATGACACTAAAGAATATTATAATCACACAATAGAAAGATATTTCCAATTTATTTTATTAATATTCATCTGAAATAGTAAAAGTCTTCATACTAAGAAATTCACTCCTATCCTGAAGCTTATGATAGTCTAGTCAACAAGATACTTACTCTTTGACTACAAGTCTTGCAAAGGTTTCAGTCAAAAATCAATACTTGACTATAAGAAGTAAAATAACTATACCTTATCTGCCCCTTGTTAATCTAAAGTTTTATTTTACATTTCATTAGATAATTTTAGTGTTTGCTTTACAGTAATTGCTTGACTAATTTTATTCTGACATGAATAAATAGCAGGAGGCTTAGTACTTTGTTGTTTTAGTTTTTATTAGAACATGAAGTTGCCTTTTCTGGTCACCTCAGACCAGAGTAGCTATATTTCCACGGAATATCAGGAAAATGATGAAATCAATAAAATTTGTACTAACATCAATGTCTCAGATTCAGTGACAGGGCTCTAATGTTTAGTTGTACATTTTAGAAATAAACATGGCCACTTGTTGTAATCCCTACCTGTAAACAGGTACAGTGGTTGTAAAGCTGGGAATATTATCTTGTCCAGAAGCAATTCGTATCTGTATACAGAAGGTGGATCTTTACTAAAATTGGAAAAGCAGTTCAAGTGACAAAATAAAAAAACATCAAAATAAACCTGCCAAATTTTTTCTTGAGGGCTTCTTTTTATTTTATTTTTTTCTATTTTGGGTACCTGAACAGAAATTTTTTACATGCTTTCTGTTAAAATTAAAATAATTTCATTTCTGGAGATGACTTAAACTTCTTTATAAAAGATACCCATAATAATCACAACTTGAAAAATAGTGTATAGAACAAGTAGAAGTATTGTGTTTGTTTCTTTCTTTTGATTTTCTTTGTATGGATAGCTTGGAAACTAAATAAGGAAGTGATCTTTGTTCTCATATTTTAACATAAAAATATTTCAGAATCTAGATATTTAAATAGCATCTAATAATAGATCAGAATAAATTATCTCATCTTAGCTATATCTATAATTGAAAGAAAAATGGTAAATTTATTAATTGCTTTATAAGTGAGGTTTAAAGTTTTGCTCCTAGGATTAACCATCAACAACCAAAATGGTAGACTGAAGATTTGTTTTGACCTGCAAAGATCAGTAAAATCTGACTAATTTTTTATTGAAATTACAAGTGTAGATTAACCAGTATGATATGATCTGTTCTGCTTTTTGTCTTAAGAACATACTCACTTCTGCTAATTACCCTAACTTTGAGTGCACTCATCACTTGAGCCCAACAATTCATATTGTTAAAAGGTCTGGGAAATGGCCAACTGCCCCACAAAGCTTTCATCACTCATAAACTATTTACTTTTCTCTTTTCTAAAAGTTACTACTCAATTATATAATGGCTTTTGTTATTTACCAATGATTATACCTAGTGGAATTGATTTCAGCAAAATAGTAGCATAGTTAGTGCTTCCTAATTTTTCTGTATTCCCCATTTTAATAAACATGGTAGTAAACAAATATCTGCCAAATCATTGATATTTCCTTTGTGAAGAAGATTTGACTAGCACTTTTGAACAATAATTTTGTTTTTAGAATTTTGGTTTACTATTGTTTTAAAAATATGAGATATGGAATTGTTATAATAATTGAGATAGTACAGCTGGAGAGGAGGAAAAAAAACATAAAGTGTACTTTGTTGGCAGAAAGCCTATGCAGGGAACAAAGAAATTTAATGATTAAGTAGAAGATCATTATAATTATATAATGTTTAAATAAAATCATGATTTTGAAAAAAGTTAATAAAAATATTATTGTAATAATTGAAAATCGAGCAGAGAGCGTTTAATTTTGTACAAAAGCCCGTGATAGTGCCACATTTTTCCCAAGGTGTTTACCTATATCCAGGAGCCCTGTTTTTGTTTTTCTTTGGCTTGTTGGCAGGCTAAACTTTCTAGCTTCCCTTTAAGATAGAAGGATGTTGTAACTAATTTAAGCCAATCATTGTGAATGGAAATAAAGTACATTATTTTCAGAATAAGGCACTCTGTGCTAACTGGCTGCCCACTCCTTCCTGAAATTACAAACTTGGAGGTCATGTGTTGAGATGGCAAGAACAAGATGGAGGGAGCTTGGATCCTAGAGGAACAAGATTGAGGAGAATGTGCCCCTTTCCTCTTACCAGCCCATGTTGAATTGGGCATAAGCGAGTAATAGATTTCTTTTGTGAAAAGTCAATGAGCATTGAAGATTTATCTATAATGCAACTGGTAATTATCTTTTGTCTTTAGGCTTAGAAAAATAAAACTTCCATGATGATTCCTGTTAAGTAAAATTTCCCAGCATTTAAACTAGTAATACGAAGACATGTCAACATTCATGTTCATATTTTTGCTAAATAATTATCTTTTCAAATAGTTATTAAAAAATACAAAATATAAGGAATGTTTTGCTAATTTGGTTAACCTGAAACTAAATTTCATTAACTTAAAAGAAGCATAACTGTTTTCCATTTGACTACCCACATCACTATTTATAAAATTACATCTTTATTTGTAAAGGAGAAAAAAAATGAAGTAGTTTCTAATATTTCATTTTTAATTCTCTTTTCCAAAATTAAATACTGGATTCTGTAATAGTACAGACGTTAAAAAAATGCAATCCTTTTAGTGGTTCTGCCTGGAAAAGACTAACCTAAAAGAACAAACACAGAGATTTGCCAAAAACAATATAGATTATGTATCTAGAAATATGTATCCTATATATAATAGATAATATCCATTTTAGTACAGTAAATATGACATATATTAATGAATATGCTGAAGGAGAATTTATGCTTTCTTCCTGAAGTTGCTTCTGTCAAGTCATCAATTTCCTCCTAATTGCCATAAGACACTGACAGTGTTGACTGTATTTCCCTTTCTTCCACACAACTAGCTAGAAAGTCTTCCTTCCTTTCTGTCTTTTTTGGAGAAAATACTCTTTCTTCAAAAACTATTTCAAGTGTCAGTTCCTCTGTAAAACCTCCTTGATATATACATCTTTGGTAGTGGCTCTTCCTTTATTCAGCATTAACTTAACAAACATATCATTAAGCACTAACCATGTACTTGACTGGAAGTTAAGGACACAGCAATGAAGAAAAAGCCAAAATTGACAAATGGGATCTCATTAAACTAAAGAGCTTCTGCACAGCAAAAGAAACTACCATCAGAGTGAACAGGCAACCTACAGAATGGGAGAAAATTTTTGCAATCTACTCATCTGACAAAAGGCTAATATCCAGAACCTACAAAGAACTCAAACAAATTTACAAGAAAAAAAAAACAACCCCATCAAAAAGTGGGCAAAGGATATGAACAGACATTTCTCAAAAGAAGACATTCATACAGCCAACAGACACATGAAAAAATGCTCATCATCACTGGCCATCAGAGAAATGCAAATCAAAACCACAATGAGATATCATCTCACACCAGTTAGAATGGCAATCATTAAAAAGTCAGGAAACAACAGGTGCTGGAGAGGATGTGGAGAAATAGGAACACTTTTACACTGTTGGTGGGATTGTAAACTAGTTCAGCCATTATGGAAAACAGTATGGCGATTCCTCAAGGATCTAGAACTAGGTGTACCATATGACCCAGCCATCCCATTACTGGGTATATACCCAAAGGATTATAAATCATGCTGCTATAAAGACACATGCACACGTATGTTTATTGTGGCACTATTCACAATAGCAAAGACTTGGAATCAACCCAAATGTCCATCAGTGACAGACTGGATTAAGAAAATGTGGCACATATACACCATGGAATACTATGCAGCCATAAAAAAGGATGAGTTTGTGTCTTTTGTAGGGACATGGATGCAGCTGGAAACCATCATTCTCAGCAAACTATCTCAAGAACAGAAAACCAAACACTGCATGTTCTCACTCATAGGTGGGAACTGAACAATGAGATCACTTGGACTCGGGAAGGGGAACATCACACACCTGGGCCTATCATGGGGGGAGAGGGGGGAGGGATTGCATTGGGAGTTATACCTGATGTAAATGACGAGTTGATGGGTGCTGACGAGTTGATGGGTGCAGCACACCAACATGGCACAAGTATACATATGTAACAAACCTGCACGTTATGCACATGTACCCTAGAACTCAAAGTATAATAATAAAAAAAAGAAAAAAAAAAAAAAAGAAAATTGCATAGAGCCCTTCTTCTCATTGACTAGCCTGGAAAGGATATAGGAAATACATAAACAACTAAATAACTATTTCAGGTGGTAATAAATATTATGAAGAAAGAGGAATCAGAGTAGAATATGGAGCATGCCAGCTAGAAAGGAACATTTTTTATAGAAGGAGAATAAGAAAATGTTAACTCACAGATGAATTTGATCACAGATCTAAATGAAGTAAGGCTAACAGTCAAGTGTATATTTCAGAAAAAGAAATATGGATGGAGACAACATGAAAATTGAAGGCAAGAGGATGTATGGTGTCTTCAAGAATACCAGAGAAACCATTAAGTTTTTAATATCTGTATTTATTATGTTATATAGAACTCACACAAGATTCTATACTTTGAGCAAATAATAGCTGAAAAGTTTCTCTGCATCCTAATTATTTTCCCTGGAATGAGGCAATTAAAGTCAAATATCATCCTACATACTGTAAAGAAGAGAGAGCAAAAAGAAAAAAAGAAAGAAAAAAAGAATCTGGATGGTGTTAATAGGTGAGAAAAAAGCATCAGGACCTCTCTCTTAGGCTTTTGTTGTTTGGTACGCAGGACGCCCTAATCCACTACTTTGAGAAGAGGTTTTCTGTGGATATACATTTTCATTTTTTTTATAATTAACAAAAGATAGAATTTCTGGGTCACATGACAACATCATGTTTATTTAACCTTTCGATTTACTGCCAGACTCTTTTCCAGTGGAACTGCCTCATATTCCACTTCTGTCAGCCATGTAAGAAGGTACCTTTTCCTCATAACCTCGTCAAAGTTTACTGTCTTCTGACATATACATTATAGCCTTTCTAGTAGGTATAATATGGTATCTTAATGTGGTTTTAATTTGTATTTTAATAGTGACTAATGATTTGAGAAGCTTTAAATGTGCTTATTAGATATTCATTTATCTTCTGTGAATAAATGTACTTTCTTGGCTTGTTATAGGTGTATTCAGATTTAATCAGTCATAATTTAACCTCCAGCTTGGTCAATTAGCTAAAGTCCTACTTATTTAAGCATACTGGCTCTGAAAGTCCTAACAGTTAAGAAACATACAAAGAATGAAAGGTAATTACTCTATAGCCACATAGAGATTAACATAGCTGCATAGAATCGGTAAGAAGAAAACTTTTAGGAGGTGATATCATAGAAATTTAGTCATAAGCCTTGAAGCTATTTTATGAGCTTTGATTTTTACTCTGAATAAGACAAAAATGCATTGAAGAGTTTAAAGCAGAGGAGTGATGTGATCAAATTTAAATTTTACGGTTTATATGTTTTACACATACATATTTTAAAAATATATATTCATCAGTTGTTGCTCAAGTACAAGACATAATTTGCTTTTTATATTAAGTTTTATAATAATGATTATGATAATAACTGGATTGTGATAATGGCGGAAGAGATATGCTGCTTTGTGTAATGTCTTAGTTGAAAGCTAGGAATGAAATGGTAACTAAAAGGGCTATAGAACTCAGTAACTGTTGCAGTGTGCCATAGATTCCTTAAAGAAAAGTAATGACAAACTTATATTTATTAACTAATAATGCAAGGTCAAATGTTAAAGTCAGAGGACTTCCTGGACAACATTTATAGAAATCCAAATCTTGTCTGGCTAAATCTGAAGCTCAGAGTGAGAACAAATATCAAGACTTAATCATAAAGACAGAGTTTTATCACTTAGAGATCTAGCAGATAAATTACTTAAGGTCATCTTAGTCTTCTATAACATAATATTTAAGGTGTTGTTATGTATACTTACACTGACAATGTATTTACCCACTGAATTACTTAACATCAATATTGGATTTCTATCATATCCTTTTAGGGTCTTTTTCCTTCTGATAGAAGTATACCTTTTATATTTCAGTGTATGTGTTCTCCAAAATTTATCTGTTGAAACCAAGGAGATGGTAATAGAAGGTGAGGCCTCTGGGAGGTGATTAGGTCAAGAGGGCTCCATGCTCTTGAATTAGATTAACGTTCCTGTAAAAGATACCTCAGAAAGCTGCCTCCCTCTCTTACTCTTTCCCATGTGAAGACAAAATGTTCATTCCTTCTGCCATGGGAGGATGCAGCAAGAAGGCCCTTACCGATACCAAATCTGCTGGCACCTTGATCTCGGACTTCCTACTCTCCAGAACTGTGAGAATTACCCACTACAAAATATTTTGTTATAGCGTCAGGAACAGGAGAAGACAACCTTAAGTAGTTTATAATCTGCTAGATCTCTAAGTGATGAACTCTCTGTCTTCATGATTAAGTCTTGAACCTGGTTCTCATGCTGTCTGACCTTCAGATATAGCTAGAAAAGAATAGGGTTTCCATAAATGCTGTCCAGGAAGTCCTCTGGTTTTAACACTTGACTTTGCATTAGTGGCTAATAAATATAAGTTTGCAATTATCTTTCTTTAATGAATCTATAGCCGACTGCAACAGTTGCTGAGCTCTATAACCCTTTGAGTTACCGTTCCATTCCTACCTTTCAACTGTCTAAGGTATTACAAAAAACAACATATCCTCCCCACCATTAGCACATTCCAGTTCACTACTAAGGGGAGTTTTAACAATTGCAATGCTACATTACTCCAGGACCTATTCATACTCTAATTACTGAGAGTGATGTGTACTTTAATCAGCAGCAGCCAGTAAGTGACCAATCTCCAAAACCCCATCTATGAATCTGCTTTTAAGGTCCACTCCTGATACCAAACCTCTCAAATTTGTCTCCATGATTATAGATTGAATAAATTTTATAGACTCTGAAGAAAAGAGCTTTGTGTAGAAATTTTACTAGTAAATACTCTTGGGTGATAACCTGTAATGAAGAGAAAAAGGCAGGACTAACCAGAGAGAGAAGATAAACTACGTTGCCTAATCAAAACATCCAAAAGAAATCAAGGCTGAATAGTCAGGAGAGTAGTCACCTTGATAAAAAGTCATGATCTCTTGCTCAGTTTCTGGACCCCTGGAGCCTCTTAGGTTTTAAACGTTCCATTCATCTCAAAGGTGCTGGTTATCTTAGTTTCAGAGGGATTACAACTTCATGCCTTACTGAGAATTACTTGATCCATAAAAAAATTAGCTCATTCAAGTTTCCACCCCCTTCCAGGCAGCGGCTCACAATTAATGACTAACTGATGAAGGAATATAACACATGTTCTCTTTGCCTCAATTTGGGGCCACATTGTTATTCCAGCTCCAAAATTTGACAGCGGACTGGGTGAAGCTTCAGTTCCAACTACATTGCAGATCAGTTTTTTCCTTTGCTCAATCCTATTTCTCCAATTATTATTATTTTTTTGATGCGTATCTCCAAAGAACACTCCACAATGAACTTTCTGTTTGCAGTTCTCCAACTCAGAATCTATACGAAGACAGCTCAATATAAAATAGGTGGTATATTGAAATAGAATGCAGGATGCATTTTTCTGAACAATTTAAAGACAAAGGATGAAACAGCAACTATCATCGGCTTCTAGTTCTGAAAAATCTGAAGCATTGGGTTTCTTTGGTACACAGGATGTCCTGATCCACCACACAAGTCTGGTTTTCACTCATCTCTCTTCCTACTTTAATATCTTTCATTTCTTTCTTGGTTCAGGAGCCATTCTGCATTTCTTTAACACCTCAAGTCTCATTTTAAAATTAGGGTATAGCATGAAAATTAAAGATAGAAACTTTGGACTTTCTATTTTCGTTGTTAACGTTGTGTATTTTAAGGTGAATTCGTTCTAATGTTTTTGATACTGAATGTCAAGAAGGACAACTGTGGCTGTAATTGAGATATGTGTCTAAGAAATTTATGGAATAGTAAATCTTCCAGAGAATTAGTTATCAAGTATTGTATATCATAATGCGCTCTCAGAAACTCTACGGAAAGTGATATGAGTAGGTGCAGGGATCCCGTAGGAAAATGCTGAATCTTCCCTCCTTATGCCTTTCTTGATAATTATTTAACTCATTAATTATTTTAAATCTTTTGGTGGCGAGACAGAGGTTAATTAGGAAGGAATTAGAAAATATATTGTAATATTGTTCGGGGAGTAATACCTACACACTTCTGGGAATGTTTATACCTCTAAGCTTGGCTTGATGTCTTGCAGTATGCTCACATACTGCTGGCAGGCATTTTGAGGTCAGTATTAATTTTTATGCCAAATTGATTTTGGTCTTTTGTAAGTTATCTCAGGATTTGTAGGAAGTTACAGGTAGACCACAGTTATAAGGTATGTGAAGGAGGAACAGAAAAGGCAAAGAAAGGTTCTTTCCTTCCTTCCTTCCTTCCTTCCTTCCTTCCTTCCTTCCTTTTCTCTCTCTCTTTCTTTTTCTTTCTTTCTTTCTTTCTTTCTTTCTTTCTTTCTTTCTTTCTTTCTTTCTTTCTTTCTTTCTTTCTTTCTTTCTTTCTTTCTTTCTTTCTTTCTTTCTTTCTTTCTTTCTTTCTTTCTTTCTTTCTTTCTTTCTTTCTTTCTTTCTTTCTTTCTTTCTTTCTTTCTTTCTTTCTTTCTTTCTTTTTCTTCTTTCTTTCTCTTTCTTTCTTTTTCTTTCTTTCTTTCTTCCTTTCTTTCCTTTCTTTCTTTCTCTCTCTCTCTTTCTTTCTTCCTTTCTTCCTTTCTTTCCCTCCCCCCCTCCCTTTCTTCCTTCCTTCTTTTCTCTTTCTTTCTTTCTTTCTTTCTTTCTTTCTTTCTTTCTTTCTTTCTTTCTTTCTTTCTTTCTTTCTTTCTTTCTTTCTTTCTTTCTTTCTTTCTTTCTTTCTTTCTTTCTCTTTCTCTCTTTCTCTCTCTCTCTGTCTCTCTTTCTTCTTCTTTCTTAGAGGGAGTCTTGCTCTGTTGCCTAGGCTGAAATGCAGTGGCGTGATCTCAGCTCATTGCAACCTCCACCTCCTGGGCTCAAGCGATTCTCCTGCCTCAGCCTCCTGAGTAGCTGGGATTACAAGTGCCCACCACTATATCCGGCTAATTTTTGTATTTTTAGTAGAGATGGAGTTTCACCATGTTGGTTAGGCTGGTCTTGAACTCCTGACTTCAGGTGATCCACCTGCCTCGGTCACCCAAAGTGCTGAGATTACAGGCAGGAGCCACCATGCCTGGCCAAGGTCTTATATTTCTAATACCCTCATCTTTGTGTGTATTTAACAAGTATAAAATAACCACAAGATGCAATGTTTACATAAATTTAAAATAAGCAAAACAAACAAAAACTGTGAATATAATAAGCTATTACTTTAGAGTTTTACAACAAATATACAGTTTTCTAGGCCACAGGTGGGAGTTCATTGTTCATGATGAGGATATTGTATATTGCGTGTGTATGTGTTTGTGTGTGTGTGTGTGTGTGTGTATGTGTGTTTTATAAAGAAAAAAATCACACAGTTTACCTGAAATAGTAAAACAAGATAAATCAATACCATTTTCTACTTACTTGGCAGAAATTCTCACTAACCTTAAAAAAGTTAACTATTTAGAAGGTTAATTTAAGGTCTTGTACTATTTTAGAAGTCAACATAGTAAAGTGAAAAAGGTTGATTAGAAATAAGGAACCCTCGATTTTAGCTTCTACTTTGTCACTAACTAGCTGTGTAACCCTGGGCAAATCACTTAACCTCTAAGATCTGTCTTCTCAAGTGTAAAAAGAGGAGGTTGAACTACATGATCTCTGACAGTGCTCAACTAAATCTGCAACTAAATCAAAATATAGAGAAGTTGATTGAAATAGCAGCACATACAAACTAGTGTTGAAGAACAGAAATAAGGAATTAGAGCAGTTGGTTTATATTTACAGGTTTCTTCTAATCCTTAATGTTCACTGCAGGTCACATCTAGTAATTTTTTCATATGGGATGATTCTACAAAAATAAATTAAACACTATTTCTTTTGTATACCATTTTGTGAAATTAGAGAGCATAACAATATTCTACAAACATTTATGTACATTTGCCTAACAAACTTAAAGTGCACTCCTTCCATGCCTGTCTTATGTTTATTTCTAATATTTCACTAACAAAGTATATAATTTAGTGTGGAAAAGTGAAAAATACCAATATGTCGATATCAGTGGCAGCAGGTAACCAAACAGCAGTGTTTGTCTTTATTAGAACCAAGAGGTAAATTTTATACATTTAATCCGTCCCTAGAGCCATGTGTTGAAAACTTCCATTACCCCAACTGTTATTAATAAGCAGAAAAGTTGGGATAAAATAAAAGGGTACGCTACAAGTTAGATTTTCTACTCAAGTAGGGAGTCACCAAAAGTGGGTAACCACATCCCACATGTCTGATTAAAACCTAGATAGGATTTCTCCCTAGGTGAGACTGAAGTGTCTCCTACGATGCTAAAGAAATATTACAAAAACATTCTGAAATTTTAGGACTATCTCACTTTTGCTGCTTCATGTGATAGCTTAAATCAGGCATGCAGATCCTTTTGGTTGTATAGTTGCTAACAAATTGTTTGCCAGTAGAAATTTCCTTCCACTTAACAGAGATTAATACATCTCATCTCAATCAACAACATTACAATTTCCTTTATAGCCACAAATTTTTGTTTATCCCACTATATGGAATGCTGTCTATTGCATACTCAGATACTTCCTCCATTAGAAAGTTGAATTTCTTAAATTATGATAATAATAAAAAGGGAAAGTTGAATTTCTTGAACTAATCCATCTCTATTAGAATGTAGAATGAATTTTACTCAGTTCTATCAGGATGGATTTTTTTTTTTGCCTTACCAAGTAACTGGCAAAGCAACTGAATGACAGAATGCTACCCTTGAGCTAACCTGTCAACCAGTTAGAATAAAGGCACAGAGAAATGTAAGGGAAAAAATGACATAAATCATTACTAAAGCTTTAGTGCCAGAATCTTGTAGAAGAACACAAAAATATAAATAAAAATGTTCTTCTGACAGCATACTTTTAATTAACTGTATAAAAACATATTTAAAGTAAATAAATATTAATAAAAAGCTTACAAATTAAAAATAATAAACTCAGCAAGAAATTTTAAAAGGACATACAGGAGCAATGCATAAAGGAAGAAATTTAAATGGCTAACAAATGTATGAAGACATTTTAAAGCTCACTAATAAACCAAGAAATAAAAATAAAAATGTTAATGAGTCACTACTCTTTAATGATGAAATTATCAAGAATTTTATAAGAAGTATCACTCAATGTTGGCAAAAATAGAAGAAAATGGAATATGTTATACATGTTGATTGGAGAATAAAGTAGAATAAGCTTTCTGTAACACAGTTTGACAATAAATAGCAAAACTTTAAACTATCTCCATACATCAATTCTTCTGGAAATTAACCTAATGGATTACAGATTTGAGCAAAGATTTAGCTTCAAGTATATATATTAAAAACTAAAAGCAATGCAGGAAATAAACTTTATGCACCAAAATGATGATGACTTTAAAAACTCTTATAAAAAGATATGGATAGATAAATTTATATATATATATATATTCATATTCTATGAAACTATTAAAACCATACTTATGTACTTATGAGAAGACTATATATATGTATATAAAATCTATTCAGTGAAACAAGATTAAAGACTAGTATTCATGTCTGATTTATTTTTTTGTGATTTCCTGTGTCTAGCAGAATGCTTTCCCCAAAGTATAGAACATGTGTTTGTTGAATGAATGGGTGAATGCAACTATTGTAACTTTTAAATGAATTATCCACCATCTATGTGGCATGCCTCTCATATACCAGTGGATGTCATGACATGTAAATTCCTTTCGTCAGTCATATTTTTCTTAACCTTCTTCCGGATAGTGTCTGGAATCTGTCACTGTGGGAAGCATCTAAAACCTGCGTGATATTTAACATCTTTAGTGTGTAGCTCCAATATTTTGTGTTCACCAACATGGACAAGCAATGTTATTTTCATATTTATACTTTCAAACATAGCAATTTTGAGTTTCCATCTGCCCCAAATAACAAGAAATTAGGATTTTTAGCCCTATGTCAAACCTCTTGAAACCTTATTTTTTTCAAGGAACCCTATAGGGGTCTAGAGTGAGTTCTGGTTTTCCATCCCATGAGCTAACAGAGCAAATTAAATCTATGCCATAGAAGGCAGATAATCTGAGGACATTGACCAAATTGCAGATGCTTGAGAAACTAAGCAATTCTTGTTGTTATTGTCCCTGCTTCTCAAAACCTGTGAAGTATGAATTTGGCACCCTTCAGTTGGTAGAACATGAAGGTCACTGCTGGACACCAGTAGAGAGTAGCTGTATCATAGCTCCTTCTATGTCATATTTACTTGACAGAAAGTGAGAAGATTCCAGGGGTATGGTTGGGGAGTGCAAGGCAAATGAAAATAGTAAACTGAGTCTCCACATTAATTTTCTTGGAGCAGCTCTCTGAAGTGTGCCATCCCTGTAGTGAAATTGTTCTTGCTCTCAACACTATTCCTAGCTGGGCCTCAAGGCCTGATACACAGAGGAGGTAAAGTTTTGCTAAATTCACACATCCTGACAGTGTTGTTGCTTCAACTGTTGAAATCAGAGGCTTATCATCCATTTTACCAGACACCATAACAATTCATGCATAACAATTCATGTAGGTATAACACGACCTCTGCCATTTTTCCAGTGGTTTCTGCTATTATAAGCAAGGGTTTCTTTGAAATGTGAGGAAGGATGCTCTTTCCTTCTCTATTTCATCAGCCTAGATCTTCCAAGCCAAGAGTGACTTGCAGTTGCAATGTAGGGTCATAACGTTTAGGCTTGCCCACAGAACCATCTTTCCTGGGCACCCGTCTGCATGCAGGATGACTGGGGCAAGCAGGTGTCAATGCTCCTTTGAGACCTAATTTCAGTCTTGGCTCTATTCCTTACCAACCTCATTGTAAAATATTTCTCAGCGGCCCAAATTACCTTCCAGTAATCTGCTCTTGACCAGTCCCCTTCTGTGATTATGATTGTTTTTCAAAACAATCTACCTGTGTGATCTAGCTTTGCTGTTGGACCACACAGTTGCCATTAAAGGTTGCCACAATGACACTCTGTCTCCTCTTTTTAAATAACTGTTTGATTTTTCCTAAGCATCCACTGCATCTTCTAAAGCTGAATCTAACTTTAGTTAGTCCTCATAAATAGAAAAAAGTGTAAAAATGTAAAATTTTCCAGTTTTTGTTTGTAGCTTCTTAGTAAAGAAAATTGGCCAGAAGCTTATAATATGAACTTTGTATTTATCCCCCTCTACAAGTTTCCATTATTAATACATGTCAACATTTAAAATTCTAACCAAATGGCAGGAGGTAATAACTGACTTCTAAAGCTACTAATCTAATTTTCTACTTCTTTATAAATTCACCTAAAAGACATAGAGTTTTTATTACAAAAGGAATCTTAAGAAATTAATTGGTGGAGTCAACAGAAAAGGAAGTGCATGTCCAGTAATGGCTTACTAAAGATCCTGTTAACTTATGAAGTTGGAGCTACAATACAGGTCTCTGTATTCTTTGTCAAAATATTTCCTCCATTTCATTAACCTAAGAAAGAGTTATGTATATTTTAAGAATTGTTCCTAATGTATGTTATATTTTCATGTGTACTAGGGTACTAGTATTCTAAAAGTTCCATTAAAAGTATCCCCTCATTTGTCATAAAAAACAATAAAAACATAAAAACAGCATGAGTATACAAGGAGTTTGGAAAAAATAGCTACAAATAGTAAAATAGCTAAAAATAGTTTCAAAATCAGTGACTTCACTGATGATCAGAGGAAAGTGTGTCATATAATTAATACTGGGATCAAAAAAGTTTATCGCAAAAATGATGTAAAAATCATGGCTATTGTTTAGGAGTAGTACTGAACTTCATATATATACACATATATATTATATATACATATATACATATACACACATTTATATGCATAGACATATATACATATGCATACATATATATGTGTGTGTATATATATTTTTTGAGACAGAGTATCAGTCTGTCACCCAGGCTGGAGTGCCATTGCGCGATCTTGGCTCACTGCATCCTCTGCCTCCCAGGTTAAAGTGATTCTCCTGCCTCTGCCTCCTGAGTAGCTGGGATTATAGGTGCCCACCACCATGCCCGGCTAAGTTTTTGTATTTTTAGTAGAGACGGGGTTTCACTATGTTGGCCAGGATGGTCTTGAACTCCTGACCTCATGATCTGCCTGCCTCAGCCTCCCAAAGTGTTGCGATTACAGGCGTGAGCCACCATGCCCAGCCTGACTTTCATATTTTTTAACATGCAAATATATTCTTGTGGGACTTAATTTGTTAAACATTATGCAATAGAACTAACTTGTTTTTCTTATTGATAAGGACCATTTCTGGTACTCTGTGTTAAGATGCCAGTTTATTTGTAGCACAGCAATAAAAGCACTGAAAATGATAGCAGTAAGAAGAGAAGTATGAGATATGGGGAAAAGTGGACCTAGTGCCTTCTTCAGATAAATATTTTGCTTGTCTTATATTTAGCTCAGCTGGGCTCATCTTGGGCTTGTGATTCTGGAGGGGGATCAGCCCTTAGACACAGAAAGAACACCCTAGAAGCAGGCATACAACCTTGAAGGTCTAGTAACTATTCTCTTTTACTTCTAGCTATTTACCGATCAAAAGGTAAAAATCCCTTTATGTCACACTAATAAACAGTCCACAAATTAACAACTTACTATTTATTATTTACTTTTCTCTCCCACTTACCCAAATAAAAGTTTATAAAGACCTTATCTGAGAATTGGTTCATTTATTATTCTCCCTTAGGATGACCCTTCCTCATTTGTCAGCACACTCTAAGAAAAGCATTCCAAAATAGCTTTGCTATTTTCTGCAGTAATTTATTTTTATATACTTTAAATCATTGATTTATTATAAAATAGATTTATCTTTCTAAAATTTAAGACATTTTAATTACGAATTATCTTTTTTTTTCCACTGAAAGTATCAGTTACTGATTGAGGTATTCCAATCTCTCACACTCTCATACTTTCTGCAAAGGATTAACAGAATTGTGCAGAGTGATGCACAGTGGCATTATCAAACCAAATTGATCTGAACCTAGGAAAGAAGAAAGAATTTTATGTAGGATGCAATTTGCAATTTGAAGCATACAGTCAGATAGCAGTCTCATCAGGATGGTCTTCCTGGAGCCATTGTGCTGATCAGCCACAATGAAAAATCCTATCCTAGCAGTATTCAAAGTATTAGCATATTCCAACACTAGCACACGCCAGCTGACTTTCCTCAGTTCATTACACAGTTGAAGGGCATAGACACTTTTTCTATTTCCATATGTTTTTTCCTTAACTTTCTCTTCCATTAGGTTTGCACTGAAGTTTCAAGTTTTCATTGATAACTGTAGCCAGAAATACGGCTATGCAAACTTATTAAGAAAATGCCAATGTATAAAACATCAAAAGAGAATTGCACTGCATTAGTCAATTGTGTGAATATACTATAAGATTCATAGTTTTATTTTGTGTTTTTCTTTTACTTTAGAGTCTTCTTATAAACGTGTTTTCTTGACAAACATAAATGAACTGAAAAATGGAGCTCAAATTATAAAATTACTATAATCATCAGGTTTATATTACTTATTACTTAATATTGTCATAAATGTTTAAGAACAGAATATACTTCACTTGAATGCTTTAATTTGTGATGTACAAGTATACTTATATCGATTTGAATGAGAAATATCATGTGGTATATAACTAAATTAATTCATCCCAATGTTCAGCAACCATTAAGTCAAAGAGCAGAAGGAAGGAAGAGGGGGAGAGGAGGAAGAAAGAAAAGGAGGGAGGGAAGGACACAGGAAGGGAGTGAGGGAGGAAGGAAGAAAGGAAGGAATGAAAAAAGATGATAAAAGGGAGGGAAGACTAACCAAGCATTAATACTCTAATTGTGGGAGGACATCTAGACCTGAAAAGGAGTTGACTGTACAAGATATTTAACTGAACAAGAAACTTAAAAGGAAAATATGTAGGGGCAGATAGTATTTAAATATTAATTAGCTCTAATGATTTTAAATTTCTAGAGATCAAATCTTCTGTCCACTTCATTTTTAAATCATTAGGATCTGATCCCAGATGCTCAATAAATATTTGCTAGAACAAAAAGATTACAAAGTAATGACAAATCCACTTTTGGAGACTTCTAATACTTAGTGCACTTATATGAGGGAGGTCTAAAACCAATGGCTATGAATTTAGATAAACTGATTTTATCTCAATTCAAAGAACTTTCAATCCTATCCAAAGGTCAAAAAAAATCTGCCTTGGGAGTGATAAGTTTATAATCCTACATTGAGCAGTAGGCATGAATAATAAATAGGTGAAGGTAATAAGTATCAAGATTTATTCAAACCTTGAGATTAGAATTCCGGGATTAAAAGCTTCACACAAAAATAATAAAATAAATTTTATAAATAATGAAGCAACAAAATTATATCTGAAGTGTTAACATGTGATGTTACAAAACCTAGGTTTAAATAGATATTTCCCTAGAATCAATTGTTGTAGTTACAGTTTAAAAATTCAAATAATTGTTTAGAATAATTAATGCATATTCTGGTGTTTTATATCCATTAAACACATTTTGTTTATTAAAAGAATCACAGAAATACATTTCAAGCAAAAATAACAAACATATATCAATGAACAAGTTAGAAATACAAAAGGCATATGATTGAAGCACACTTTGAAAATAATCAGTTTCTGTATGTTTTGTAACACTAAATTCTTCAAAATAGAAATTTTTCAGCGTATGAATCATGTACACAATATTAAATATAATATTCTGCACATATTGGTTTCTTGCATCATAAACAGTGAAAATAAGTTTTTCTATTATATCTAGTAGAAGAGAAAGTTTCATTTGTCACCCAAGACATCATATTTTAGAAATATAGCTTTATAATACTGGACTTCATAAAGGTCATCCTCAGGGTACGCTGAAATTTGAGGACTTACAGGTTTTTTTTAAATTTCCATAAAATGAATTCTCAGAGCATCTTGCAAAACTCCTTAGACCAAATATGTAAGTAGTATTTGAAGAAAAATAAAAAACTTGTTAATTTGAACCCAATTAATTTTGTGACTGCAGAAATATGTGAGGTATAAAGATTCATTAGGAGATAATTGATTTTCATTCTTGAATCCAAGAGGTCAGGAGATCTACTCACTTAAAACAACTGCAGAAAACAAGTATGAAAAAAATGCAAACACATTAAGCTTCACCTCAGAATGTTAGAAACACAACTGAGATGTTTTGAAGAAAACAAGGACACATACATAGAGAAACAAAATTGTTAAGGCAGCCCTTCTAATAGCCAGTAAACAAGTCTTTCATTCACAATTTCTTTATTATTATCTTTTGATGTTCAAAAGTACTTTGTACTCATGCTATGCTTTGTGTTCAGGGTTTTGATATTCAATGTTTCATGCAAGTTCAAAAAACTTGATTCTGGTAGAAAAATTATAGCAGGAAGAAGCAGCAGGACACCAGAGGCTTTTCTTTCCATGGGGAGGTCAAAATAATTGCTTCGAGATGTCAAGAAAAAAACACTTAAATGTAATAAAAGAAAGCTTCAATGTTCCTTTCCTCAATTCTTCATGCATTCCTACAGCTTCCATTTGAAATAGGTATGATAGAAGCGTTAGCTTTTCAACAAATTTATCCAAGCAGAATTGTGCCCCCGAAGCAAATTAGGAAAGATATTTAAAAAGGAGGGGAAAGAAAAAGGCTTGTGAATTATATTAGTCCATTCTCACACTACTATAAGAACACATTTGAGACTGAGTAATTTATATAGGAAAGAGGTTTAATTGACTCACAGTTCTGCAGGGCTGGGGAAGCCTCAGGAAACTTACAATCATGGCAGAAGGGAAGCAGACACATCCATCTTTACATGGTGGCAGCAAAGATAAATGCAGAGCAAAAGGGGGAAAAGCCCCTCATAATACCATTAGATCTCATGAGAACTCACTCACTATCACCAGAACAGGATGGGAGAAACCGCCACCATGACTCAATGATCTCCACTTGTCCCTCTCATGACATATGGGGATTATGAAAACTACAATTCAAGATGAGATCTGGGTGAGGATACAGTCAAACCATATCACGAATACTTAGATCTTTACTTCCCAAAGAAATCATAAAACAACTTCATGTTATTAAAATAAGACCATTATAACTTTATAAATCAAATCATTTTTAGCAGTAGTTTATGACCACAATTTCCAGATGAAGTCTTTATTTGTACTGTTCTGTATAAACATTTATCAAATAACCTTCAGTGAAAAGTAAGTTAGAAATGCTTTGAAGGATGAATATATTTATATCTGAAGTTCTGCTTATTTAGTCTCAAAATACCCATATACAAAATGAAAATTTTCAGCATATTAATATTCAGAACTTTCCAAATATCCAGAAGGCAAACATACAATTTATTTTTTTTATTTTCATTCAATAATTGATGTATAACTTTTCCACAAATATGCATCATTTAAATAAGATCAAATAAACCCAGGTTATATACATTTACATTTCATTCTTAAACTACCGTATTTACACTTAATATTGTTATGTAAATATATTAAAATACAATTAAACATATTTTCATATTTTGATTTCAGATTGCCTAAATCTCATATATTTTACCATTATTAATTTATTAATCCACTAAAGTAGTACTAACGGAGCACTGTCCGATACTGCAATAACGGAATATTTTATAAGTGCTATTTACAATACAGTAACCACCAGTAAAATGTGGCTGTTGAGCACTGGAAATTTGGATAGTTTGACTAAGGAAGTTAACTTTTATTTATTTAAGTTTAGTTGCTTTGTATTTAAAAAACCACCATGGCTGATGGCCACCGTATTTGTCAGCACAACTCTGAAGTATTTGAAGGTAATTCAAGAGCTGTTATTTCTCTTTATTGTTAATATTCCATTTTTGAATTTCATTTGCCATTGTTACTTGTTTCTTTACAATATCTTTGTACTGAGAGTACTTACCAACATTTTGTTTTCCTTTAGAGTGAGTGTCAAACCAAAGCATACCTGTCCATACTTTTAAATGGAATGAACAAACTGTGCTCTCTAAAAACCAGAATAACTATTAATATCATCATCAGCGATAGAAATACAGTGGCAGAATGTCTATGTCCCTAGCAACAATGCTTTTTCTCCTCAGAACTCACCTTGCTTACATCATTTCTCACCTTAAGAAATCAATTAATTCAAAGACTTCCTCCACTTATCCCACTCTAAAACTTAAGAGTCTAAGGGATAAACAATACAATTTGTTCTCTCATTTTCTCTACAGAGACCTCCTTTTCAGAATTGGGTTTGGGCTCTGCCTTGCCTCAGGAAGTTAATAAAATTCACTTTTCATGTAATCTGATGAGTTAGTTTGAGAATGAGGCGTTCTACATTTAAAAGTTCTGAGAAATAATGGCAACCTATTCCCTATGGCAACTTCTTCTCATTTAAAATAATTTGATTAAATAAATATTTAAAGTCTTTCTAAATTTGTTTTAGAAATATTTTATGAATCCATCCAGAAAAATAATTATATTTTAGAATAGTTGTATACTTATAAAATATAAATTATTTCCTACTTTGTGAAAATTACATATACACTGTATATGGTTCATTAGAACAGAATCTATGGATCGTGTTAGCTCTTAAACAGTGTCAGGCCGGGCGCAGTGGCTCACGCCTGTAATCCCAGCACTTTGGGAGGCTGAGGCGGGTGGATCACAAGGTCAGGAGATCGAGACCATCCTGGATAACACGGTGAAACCCTGTCTCTACTAAAAATACAAAAAAATTAGCCAGGCGTGGTGGCGGGCGCCTGTAGTCCCAGCTACTCGGGAGGCTGAGGCAGGAGAATGGCGTGAACCTAGGAGGTGGAGCTTGCAGTGAGCCATGATCACGCCACTGCACTCCAGCCTGGGTGACAGAGCGAGACACTGTCTCAAAAAAAAAAAAAAAGTCAATATGAACTATTTGGCAAAATTCTTAATTTTATAAAGAAGTGATAACATTAAAAATTAAATAGATATATAATCATATTTGACTAATTTTATAGCTTGCCAAATTTGTAATGACCTTTGACCTTTACTTCAAGAGAATGTAGCAATCACCTAACTCAGTATATTGTCAATACCAATTTCAACCAAATTTTGCTCCAGTTCACAAATTAAATACTAATGAAAATATTACATAATATCTCAGGTCATAGATTGAATCTGGCACCATTCTTTTTCACCAAAGACTGGCAAGTTGAAAAAAAATATTCCATTTGAAATTTGAGCACTGATCATAGACAGTGGAGTCAGATAGTTCTGAGGTCAAATTCCAGCTTTCAGTTGCTATCTATGTGAGTTTGGACAAGTTAATTTATGATCTCTAAAAATAGTGTAGAGATGTCATAAGAAGATTTTGAGGACAAATTAAGTAGTTACCCAGCATGGGGCTTCTATATACAGTGTAGAAAGTATTTTCCCAGAGGCAGTTTTGCCATGGCTAGGATAGCAGGTACCAGGTTTAGTATATAAATTGCTGGGATCCAACACCATGGCTTCATCATTGGAAGTAAAATTAAATAGAAAACTGATTGTCAGGTGAAAGCAAAGTTGGGATTCAATGGGAGAATCCAAGGTGTCAGGTCCATAGGGGCATATGGGTTCAGAGTGGCAAGAAACCAACCAACATCAAAGGATTTGCAATGGCAGACTGGCAGGAGAAAGCTAGTATGTTCAGTTGGCAGAACATCAAGAGGTTTCTATAAACAACAGTAGAAACAGAGACAGAGCTTATGGTTGCTTTGATTTTGGGAAAGTAACTGTTATAGGCATGTTTTGATGCCATGAGAATATACTCAAATATTTGTCCTCTTTCAATTTTTTCCTTTCTCCTCTATCTCTAACAATGTTCTTACCTCACAAGCACTAATGTTCCCATTTCCTCTTAAAAGCTATTGCCTTTTAAAAAATTTATTCATTCCTTTTGTATTGAGCTTCTGTCCAAACCACTCTGCCAAAACAAATTGGTCAATGACATCTTAGTTCCAATTTTAATGTACTTTTTATTCTCAGCTCCCTGATAGTTACGCTTTAGATTGTCTGAGACTTTTCCTTCCTGTTTCTTCTCTTAGCCCTTTGCCTGCATTATCTCCAGCCTGAATCATTTCTCCTTTTTATGACACTTGAGTAGAAATATCTTTCAAACTTTTTTCTTAAAATTCTTACATCTTATCTATTAAAATTTCCCACCTTCAACTGTCTTCACCCAACTGATTTTCCAATCTAAATGTTTTGTCACAACTCCTTGAACTCTAGTGCCCTGCTATGGTCTGAGTGTTTTAGTCCTCCCAATTCTACCCCTAACCCCCAAACTCATACGTTATTCAAAGGCTGGGCCTTTGGCAGGTGATTAGGTCATGAGGGCAGAGCTCTAGAGATTGGGGTCACTGTCCTTATAGAAGAGACCCCAGAGATCTGCTTTGCCTCTTCTACCACGTAAGGAGACAGCAAGAAGATGCTATGTATAAGAAATGGGTCCTCACCAGTCACACAACAAGTTTATGTTGTGAATAAGCTACCTACGTTTATGATATTTTGTTATAGCAACCTGACTACAGACAAAGACACCTCCTACTTATAAATGACTGCTAGTTTTTACCCTAAGATAAATGCTTCTCTACTGAGGAAATTTTGCCCTCAAGAGGGCATTTGACAATGTCTGGAGATATTTTTGTTTGTTACAACATTGAATACTACTGGCATCTAGGGGTAGAGGTCAGGAATGCTGCTAAACATCTTCTAATGCACAGAACAGACCACTATAACAAATAATTATCCGGTACAAAAATATCAGTCGTGCCCATGTTGAGAAATTCTATTTTTAATGCTTTCCATACAACTAAAGGGCAATATAACTGCATTTGTTTTCTATTGAAACTACCATGAATTTAGCAGCTAAAAACATGAGTAATTTATTAACTTACAGTCAATGGGCCAGCAGTCTGGCTAAGCGTAAGTGGGCTCTTTGCTGAAGTTATCAAAAGACCAAAACTAAGGTACGGGCCAAGCTGAGTTCTCATCAGAAGGCTCTAGAGAAAAATCCACTCCAAGCTTGTTCTTAGTATTAGCAAAATTCATCTCTTTGAGGCTGTAGAACTGAAGTCCCCATTTCCTTGCTAAGTGTCCCCATTTCTTTGCTAGGTGTTCCTTACTGCTTTCAGCTTTGGGAAACCACCTGAATTCTTTGCCATGTGGGCCCTAATCTTCAAGCCAGCACCGAACCATTCAGTCTTCTTCATGTTTTGAACCTCTGACTTCCTCTATTGCTACTAGCCAGAGAAAATGTCCTACATGTAAAAGGTTTCCATGATTAGGTGAGGCCCAACTGCACAGTCTCCCTTTCTTAAAGTCGATTGTGCCACATAAAACAGCATATTCTAATTATAAGAATAAAATTAATCACATTCACAGTCAGAGATTATGCACAGCTTGCATGCCAGGGGTGGTGAGTCTTGGCAATCATCTAATAATATTGACTACTACAATATCTGGAACTGAACTCATAGTTTTTCTTACCAAATTAACCCTTCTTTCTGCTTTTATTAAAGAAAATATCTTGTTAGTCAGCCAGGACCAAAATCTGTGCCTCATCATCATAACCAATTGACTTCATTGCTTGAATTATTTTGTAATTTTATCCTTTCAGGGCCTTCCCCTTCATTCCTGAGGCTCCTACCATGCAGCTTACCTGTGCCATGGTTCTCTACTGTCGGCACATCCTGTTCAAATTCATTTAATGTATTCTTACTGCATTAATTCTTCTGAAGCATATTTCGCTCCTTCTCTGAAACTTTCACTTTCTCCTTTACTACAGGATGGAGTTATTTCATAAGATTATGTTCCCTTGTCTGAATTCTGTTGCCTTTCATCTACCTTTTACTTGAGCCAAACAAATCCCACTTTTCCTCCTGGAGGTCTCACTCTCCTCTTTATGTTTACCTCATGCTACTTTGTTTTTTTGTTTGTTTTGGTTTATTTTGGCCTGGAGTTAAAATACACCTATTTCATGATTCAAAACTCACTAACTACTACTGCCGTTTCCATCATAAATCCTTCCCAAATATCCCAATTAGTGGTAAAAGCTTTTTATTTTTTTCAGAATTCTGATCCTGTATGTTGACCTTTCATTGCTGTTAGCATGTTTATACCTTGTGTCATTACCCCATATGTATACATTATATTTTCTCCCTTGGTAAATAAGTTCTTCATGAACATTATCTTACAATACATATGTTTTATACAGTATGTGTCAGATTAAAATGAATTTATTTGACTGAAGAAGGCAATTAAATTTCTTTCAGACTAGGATGTGCAGGGAATTCGAATGGGATAAAGGCTAATATGACTTAGAACAGGTTTGCTCGCAGGGGGTTGCATAGATTCTTTGAATGTAGGGGATAAGACAGACACAGGTATTAACAGGGTCTTGGTGGATCTTAAGTACATCAGCTCTAGCCAGTCACAGAAGTTTGCAAAGTTAATGCAGCTTATTTTGGTCACCTTTATAGTTTCCCTTTTCCCAAATACATTTCTGATGATACACTGTTTAATTTGCATTAGTGTGCTTCGGATGTTGTAAATTCCTATAACCCCAATGAAAGGTTAGCATTCTTCATTCACAATGTCCAAGAACAGAATATTTGCTGAAAAACAGCTAACCTAATTTGATTAATAACGTGTAGTGTTTTCATAATATAATTATGTGAGGTATCATTTAGAAATTCTAGTCTGGCCCTTATAAAAAATGTCTACAGCAGTTATTAATCCTCATGGTTGGAACTGCAAAATAGGGCAGATGAATTCGGAAATATTTGGAAAGCTCTTACCTTTTGGAAGCCTTTGTAAAGGTGTTTTATGCCTTCACTTAATTTTTACTATATGGCTATTTTTGACATCAATGCTTTCACCAATTTAAGGAGAACAGGATTTGCCACAGAATCAGCTTCCTAAATTGTGGGTCATCTGACTTATAAGAGATGACTATGGTAGACAGGACTGAGCAACAGTGGAGGGTGGGTAGTTTTTACTGGCTGGATAGTGCCACCATAAACTTCCTACCCTCAGCATGTAGAGATAGGGTCTCTAAAGGCATAATTAAGGTTAAACAAGATCACATGGATAGGCCTTAATTTAATGACTAGTGAACTTATAAGAAGAGGAAATTAGGACAAAAACATACAGAGGAATGACCAGGTGGAACCAAAGAGAAAAGAAGGCCATATATAAGCCAGGAGAGAGACCATGGAAGAAACCAACCCTACTTAGACCTTGAGCTCAGATTTCTAGCGTTCAAAATTGTGAGAAAATAAATGTCTGTTGTTAAGGCCACCCAGTCTTTGGTACTTTGTTATGGCAGCCCTAGCGCACTAATATAATAGTCTTTTAGAGCTAAATTGTATAATACAATTAGAACTATTCATTTTAAAGGAGTACTTTACAATTCAAATAAACTGCTGCTTTTATGCATAGTAAATCCACACTTGACGAGTCCAGGTTTGAAATAGAAAATAACGTCAGGTGTCTTTATACATGAAATTTCCTAAGTGGCTTTCAATGTTTCTTTCAGCCTGACATTGTAACTGCTTTTCCATTTACTGAGCATCAGGGATAATAAAAGTCTTAGAGAAATATGACTGTCCTTGTTGACACTGAGGACACATGAAATCTAAACTCTAAAACTATTAAAGAATATTGTATCTCTTGGTTCACCAATCATAAATCTGCATTCAGTAAACATTGAGTCTATGCTGCCTACACAGCAGACGATCAATGAAGTAATACACAGATCTAATCATGTACTAAGAAAGAATTAGGCAAGGGTAATAGAAGTTGATTTTTGTAGTTCCTTAGATACATGTTGCATATTACAAAAATTTACCAAGATCTCATTTATTCTTTAGAGTCAAACAACAACAAGAACAATGACAAGAACAAAACATAGCCTTCTCTCAAGACTTCTAGAGATGATGATTAAAATTTAAGCCAAGTTGACAGACATACTTTGTTTCCAACACCTTTTGTATCTATTGTGTAAATTATGTGGTATTGAGTATGTCCTTAATTTTTAATCATGAGACATACAGTCTTTAGTACTACATAAATTCTTGTTTCTTTCTTTCTTTCTTTCTTCTTCTTTTTTTTTTTTACTGTGGTAAGAAAACAATATGAGATGTATCCTCTTTAACAAATTTTTACATCCACAATACATCATTGTTAACTATAGGCACAAGGTTGTACAATAGATTGCGCACAAAGTTGTACAATAGATCACTAGAACTTACTCATCTTGCATAATTAAAACTTTATACACATTGAACAATAACTCCTCATCTTCCCCTCTGCCCACCCACTAGCAACCACCATTCTATTGTCAATTTTATGAATTTGACAATACTAGTTATCTCCTACGATTGGAATCAGGCAGTGTCTGTTCCTTCTGTGACTGGCTTATTTCATTTAGCATAATGTCCTCCATGTTCATTCATGATGCTGAGTATTATAAGGTTTCCTTCTTTTTTAAGACTGAACAATATTCTGCTGTATGTATATACCACATTTTCTTTATTCATTCACTGTCGACAGACATTTAGATTGCTTCCATATGTTGGCTGCTGTGAGTACAAGAATTATCAAAAATTAATACTAGTATTTGGTGATGGTCTCAATCAACTTTCAAAGAGTCAGAATTTTAAAAAAATATTAGCATTATAATATATTTACACAGCAAGGTACATGCTAATTAAGTTAAAGCTTTTTTTATAGCTGGGTTTCCTGTGTTCAAAACCTGACTCTGCCACTTACTAACTGGGCGAGGTATTAAATCATTCTATGCCTCAAATGCTTATCTGTAAAATGTGACTAATAATAGTTCCCATGATAGGAGTGTTAGGAGAATTAGGTGAGATACGTATAAAACATTTAGAAAAGTGATTTATATAAGTACTTGCTTCTATAATATCTGTGACATTATTGTTTGTTCACAGATTCATTTCCTGCTCTGCATGACAGAAAAATACACCACTTTAAAAGTAAAAAGATAAAACCTGAAGCCATGGGAATGTATTTTCTAACCATAAACTTTTATTATTTTATTTTATTTTTTATTGAGACAGGGTCTCACCCTGTCACCCAGGCTGGAGTGCAGTAGTGCTATCACAGCTCACTGTAACCTCAAACTCCTGGCCTCAAATTACCCTCCTGCCTCAGCCTCCCCAGTAGCTAGGACCACAGGTGAACACCACCACGTCCAGCTGATTATTTTTTTGTACTTGTTGTAGAGACAAGGTCTTGTTATGTTGCCCAGGCTGATCGTAGACTCCTGGCCTTAAGCAATCTTCCTGCCTTGGCCTTCCAAGTGTTGGGATTACAGGCATGAACCACCTTGCCCAGCCACCATCCACGAACTTTTCGATTCACATATCTTTGCAAAATATAAATTATGTTAAGGAACATTACTATTGAAACTTTAACAGGGAAGGGATTAAAAGCATAAAAAGAATTAGATACAGATTGACCTTAATTCAAAGCCCAATTCTATGTCCTCCAGCAAGTTGCCAAGACTTCCTGAACTTACATTTATTATATAATAAAGATAAAATTTATGATATATATGTCATATATTGCTGGGAAATTGAACAAGTAAATGTATACAAAGTTCTTCTCATGTTTGCAATATACTAAATCATCAGCACACTTTTGTTTGTTTTATGATTATTATTTTCTGGCTATTAGTGGTAGACTGCAAATGGCTCAAATGAATGATTTATTTTCATCTTTCTTGGTTTTCTGTGCTTCTTGATCTCAGTGAGGCATTCCTTACTTGGGGTTTCTTGTATGGTTGTAGTCATGAGACAGCCAAGATGAAATTATTTGAGGATGGGGCTAGACATCCAAGGTGATTTCTTTTAGATTCACATCTTGTATCTCAACTGCAATATCAATTACAGCTTAGTAGTGGTCAGGTATCTGTATCTTCATTTGACCTGTCCATCTAGCAGCTTGAACTTCCTGCAACATCAACACAAGTCTCTGGATAGATGAACTTCTCAAATAGAGGCTGGCTTCCTACAGGTTGAGTAACCTAAGGCCCAGGAATAAGACATAAGGATACATTAACCTTGTTATTAAACCCACATAGCATCATGTTGAATGAGCTTTTGGTTATAAATGATTCATAAAATCATCCCAGCTTCAGTGAGAGCAGATTACATAAGGGCGTGAAAATGAGGGGGTATGATTTATCATGCTGGGAGGGGGGTGTGGGTATCTTAGAAGTAGAGCTGCAACAGTCACTATTTTCATTATCCATGTCATAATCACCATCGTCATCCATTACTGATTTAATTACAAATTGTTTCAATTATTTTGGGGAAACATAAGAGAAAATGTTAGTACTCTTAAATTATCAATTGTCTTTAATGAAATAATTCTATTTCTGGGACCTATTCTAGGAGAATTTACTCCAAAAGAATAAAAACAATTATGCATGAGATGATTTTCCTTCAAATAGATGCGTTTATAAAAATAAGAATTACTCTCCCATAAAAGACTAAAGATATTTATTCAAGAAATATTAAGAAAACATTATAAATGACTTTTCAAAGGATAAAATAACATCTGCTTATATTATCACATTATATATGTCTATACATATATATATATATTATAATAATGTGTTTGTGGCCAATCCAGAAACATATATATTGGATCATGCTAGAAGAAAAATAATCAATGTATAAATATTGATAAATTATATAGTGAAATTATGAGGGCTTTATTTTTAATCCCTTTTTCCATTTATAGTTCTGCTATCATATTTTGGGTCAAATTATCTGTCCCTTCATATCTCACTGGACTGCTATTCAAAATTCTCTTTCTACACTATTTCCATTGCATCCCTAGTGCTTCAGCTGTACTAGATTACTTGTAAATTCCCGAATACCCCTTATTGTCTTCATCTCTGTGATAGACATCTCTGGTATCTTGCCTCATATCCCTTTGCTCTCTTCTCATTTCACCTCGAAATAGCTACCATGAGCAGTTTTTGAAGGTTCATCTCACAAAACTGCCCATGGCATTGGTAAGGTATTGGCATGGTCAATAGAGAAAGCATAAATGACTCATTCTTGATCATGAATGACTCATACTTGCACATGGTATTGGCAAGGTCAATACATTAAGCATGAATGATTCATTCTTGATCATTTCAACTTCATTCCAGGATCTTTCTAGTGCCATGAATACCATCTTAAACCATAAGCAAGCACAGCCGGGAAGGTTGGGTGGTGGGAGGCGGAAAGCTAGCTATCCCTGGAGCAACTCTCAGTCACTGATGACAGAGGGTCAGGAGATAAATTCTACTTTTCATCTTTCAGGTGAACAGTTCAGGGAGGCATTCTGTGCTTTTTAAAAGAAGGTCCTGCAAAGTCAAAGTCTTATTTCTCACAGAAATTATTTCACTACTGTGTACTTTTATAATCTTATTTTTTCCATTACCTAGCTTTCGCATTCTGAATCAGCTCCGAATTACATACCTCCTCAAAATCTTTTATCTCAGTCTCTGTTTCTTGGAGATCCCAGTCTATGACTTGCTCTCTTACTTTCGGTGTCCTATTCTCTCTGGCTGAAAAATGCATCACTCTAACACAATCTTTCCTCTAACCTGTTGATTTATCCTTAAGAATCTAGCTCCAAGTAAATTCCACTGAGGCCTTTCCCGATACCAACGGTGTTTCGTATTATCCTCTTTCGTGTAACACAAAACACCTCCATGATATGACTATTTTGTACTCTATTATAATTATGTTTTTAAGTAGTAGTGTATTTTAGTAGACTATGAACTTTTGAGTGCAGTGACTATTACTGTACTCATGTTTGTACCTTAACATTTGATAGTTGACATATAATTAACTACTTAAAAATGTCATTTGAACAAATGGTTGAATTGATAAAAAATAGCATTCTGAATTGTGTATTTTCATTCCAAATTGATGGGACTGTTAATAACCAAATTGCTTATAAGCTTGACGTCCTCTGTCTTTTTTCTTGATATAGTCAATTATTGCCTCTTTATGACCTTTTAATTTTTAGCTATATGGTAGTATGAGCATAAAAATACATTAAAAATTACCTATGTTGGGTCGGGCGCAGTGGCTCACACCTGTAATCCCGGAACTTTGGGAGGCTGAGGTGGGTGGATCACCTGAGGTCAGGAGTTCGAGACCAGCCTGGCCAACATGGAGAAACCCCGTCTCTACTAAAAATACAAAAAATTAGCTGGGCCTAGTGACACATGTCTGTAATCCCAGCTACTTGGGAGGCTGAGGTAGGAGAATCACTTGAAACCAGGAGGCAGAGGTTGCAGTGAGCCAAGATCACTGGGCAATAAGAGTGAGACTCCATCTTAGAAAAAAAAAAAAAAATTACCTGTGTTGTATTATTTTAAAAGAACGATGTATCTATGTGGTGGATACAGCTTCAGAAGACTCCCACTCCTTAAATGTGAGAAGAATCCATAAATAATTTCTAACCTCCTACCCACCCCCCAAAATGCAAAAGAGACTGTATGCCACTGCCTGAATTAGGTTATATTATTACATTAAGCAAAAGCGATGGGATATAATGACCACGATTATACTATGTTAGGTAAGACTCCTCCTTCGAAGACTGGAATAGAGAGATTCTCCTGCTAGACTTTAAGAAGCTGCCATTTGTGAGCTGTGTATGGAGAAGACCACGTGGCCAGGAACTGGGGATAACTCTAGACTGTGAGAGTGACTCTAACTGATGCAAGACAGTCAGGCCCCCAAACTGGGGCTTAGCCCAGGAAAAGAATTCAAGGGCAAACCGGTGGTGTTAAATAGCAACTTTTATTGAAGTGGCAGTGTACAGCAGCAACAGAGGTACTGCGCCTTGTGGAGCAGGGTTGCCTCACAGGTGATGTGCCCAGAGGAGCAGCTTGGAGGCAGTTCTGCATATATACATACCCTCTTTCAATTATATGCAAGTTAGGGTGCAGTTTAAGCAGAAATTTCTAGAATGAGGGTGGTAACTTCCTGGTTGTCAGGTTGCTGCCATGGAAAGGAGTAGTAACTTCTGGGTGTTTCCACGGCAATGGTAAACTGACATGGCACACTGGTGGGCATGTCTCATGGGGAAGTGCGTTCCTAGACCTGTTTTAGCTAGTTTTCAATTTGGCCAGGTGTCAGAGTCACACCTCTGAGTTGAGTCCCACCTCCTACCTCATAGCAAACAGCCAATAAAAATCAGACTCTCTCAGTCATACTCCCACAGGGAGATATATTTTCCAATTATATGAATGAGCATGGAAATGAATTATTTCCCAGTAGAGCCATCAGGCAGAAAACAGTTGAAATTATATCTTGACTGCAGCCTTGTCAGACTCTGAGCAGAAGACCATACTAACCTATTCATGGACCCATGAATATGTTTAGATAATAAATGTATGTTGTTTTAGTTTGTTAAATAATTTTTTATACAGCAAAGGGAAGCTAATGAAATATAATTTTACAAGTTGGAATTAAAGCATTACACTAGAAATTTATTACCTTAGCTGTATTTTTAACCCAAATGCTGGTTTATTAATTCTCATTCTCATTCACTCTTTTCTCCTTCTTCTGTGATGTCTCGTGGATATTTTAATCATTCTCTCTTTCTTCCACTAGATATGACAATATTTTCATGCCAGTGAGTTTAGCGAGATAAACATAAAAGGGAGAATAAGAAAGATTGATACATAACTCAGAAAACAATTACACATCACTGTATGTTGTTGAGAAACAACTGTAAAAAGACTGGTGTGGTAGGCATAAAAATGACTCCTGAAAGATCCCTAATATTCCAATCACCAAAATCAATGTCTATTTTATCCTATGTGACAAAATGGACTTATGCAGGTGTGAGTAATTTAAGCATCATGAGATGGGAAGATTACTCAGGGTTATCTAGGTGTGTTTAATGTGATCACAAGGGTTCCTAAAAGCAGAAATAGAAAGCAAAGTGAGATTTGAAAATGTTCCCCTGTCAGTTTTGAAAAGGAAGCATGGAGCCAAGAACCAAGGAATGAAGGTAGCTTCTAGAAGCTAGAAAAGGCAGAAAAACAGATCCTCTCCAAGAGACTTCACAAAAATGTAGCACTATTGACTCATTTTAGACTTCTGATATCCAAAACTATAAGGCAATATATTTGTGTTGTTTTAGCCCACTAAGGTTGTGAGATATGTTTATAGCAGCAACAGGAAACAGGAAACCACTTGCTGTGGGTTTAACAAACAGACTTTCCAAAAGAAATATGGTTATCATAGCATACCTTTGTATGAAGGTGCTTTAACGCCTATTTGAAAAATACTCTTCTAATAAGTACAATCATGCATTGCATAACTACAAGGATGCATTCTAAGAAATATATCACTAGGTGGTTCCATCATTTTGCAAGCATCATGAAGTGTACTTCCACAATCCTAGATGGCATAGCCTACCACATGCCTAGGCTATATGCTATAGCCTATTGCTCCTATGCTATAAACCTATATAGCTTATTGCTATACTGAATCCTATAGACAATTGTAACACAGTGGTAAGTATTTGGGGGATCTAAAAATATCTAAACATAGAAAAGGTATGTACAATTGTGGTATAAAAGGTAAAAAATGGTATACCTGTATAGGGCACTTACTATAAATGGAGGTTGCGGGACTCTCAGTTGTTCTGTGTGAGTCAGTGAGTGATGGTCAGTGAATGGGAAGACCTAGGACATTACTGTACACTACTGTAGGCTTTGTAAACACTGCACACTTAGATCACTAAATTTACTTTTAAAAGTTATATTAATAAAAATGCATCTCAGCTTACAGTAACATTTTTAATTTGTAAGTTCTTTATTTTTTAAACCTTTTCGACTCTATTTTAACACTTGCCTTCACAACACAAATACATTGTACAGCTGTACAAAAATATTTTCCTTCTTTAAATCCTTATTCTATAAGCATTTTCTATTTTTAATATTTTTCAACTTTTTAAACTTTTTTGTTAAAAACCAAAACACAAACACACACATTAGCCTAGACGTATGCAGGATCAAGATCATCAATATCTCATTTTCCACCTCTACATCTTGTCCCATTGGAAAGTCTTCAGGGTCAATAACTGTCATCTCCTATGATAATAATGCCTTCTTTTGGAATGCCTCTTTAAGGACCTGCTTGAGGCTGTTTTATAGTTAACTTAAAAAAAAATCTAGAAAGGTACACTCTAAAATAATCATTAAAAAGTATAGTAACTACATATAAAACAGTAACATACTATTCTATTGTCATTATCATATTATGTACTGTACATAATTGTAGTGTGTTATACTCACATGACTAAAAGTGCAGGGTGTTTATTTATGTTTATTTATTGCAGCATCACCAAAACACAGTAAAAATGCATTGTACTACAATATTATGATGGCTGCAATGTCACTAGGAAGTAGGAATTTTTCAGCTCCATTATAATCTCATGGGACCACCATTGTATATGTGATTTATTATTTCAAACATTGGTATGGGATGCATGACTGTATACACACAAGTATAGCTCCTTTACTACCACAGGTGCCATTCTATTTCCTTTTTATAGTATTTTCCTTGCGTAGACCTAAAAAATTATTAGAGCATTCTTCTGATGTTTTTCCAAGGTTTCCCATTTATCTGCTGAAGGCTAACCTTTCCTTTGAGAGAAAAGTACAATGAGAAAATCTGATCTGAAATAAACAAGCATAATTAAATCCCAATAGGCAAAGGGCACTCATCAAACCAGACAGTCTTCGCTTAAGTTTAGCTCTGTTTTCAGGACAACGGAACCTCCCAGACAACTCTGGGGAAAACTGGTACCATACATATTCCCTTTCATAGTGGCTTTCATAAAGCAAATGTTCAGGAAATCTTTGGTAAGGAACAGCCAAAGAAAGATACAGATTTCTAAATATTGTTCACTGATATGGACATCAAGGATACTTGATGTTTCTTCGGAGGTCAAAGAAGTGAGATTTGCTGGGTGTCTGAATGGGATAGTGCCGAAAGTTGATGTACTCTTCTTCCATTGCTCTTCACATCTAAAATAACTGTCTCACTTGATCCCAAGTGGCCCATGAAACAATAGGAAAGTGGGGTTGCCATCCCCTTTAACTGATGTCATAAATTACAGAGGCAACAGTTTAAATCTCTATTACTCTAATACCAAATTTCTTAATCTCCTAGATGTAATTTATATTTCCAAGAGAGATGAAAAGGGTGGAACTATGATGAATGAGCAAGAGAATATATCTGTTTATACTAGTAAACTCCTTTAGTTGCTTATAAATAACCAAAAAATTATCTGGTGTTAATCATATGTAAGAAATCCTAAGTGGCCCAACAAAATTGATGCTAATCTAAACCACTGGCTATATATTTTTTTTCTGCAATGAAATAGGAATTTATTGACCAACGTTGGCCTCTTCATCCTTCCATTCTAACAATTAAGCCTGTTTGTTATTCAGGTAGCTGTCATCACACAGCAATAATCATATTAGAGTTATATAGCCAAGGCTCTGTGGTTCAGAAAACCAAATCATTCAAAAATTTTATTTATATGTAATCCAGATAACTAATTATCCGTGTTTTAAAATAAATTTTAAAGAGAACAATGCATTAAGTAACTATCTAACGAGATCAATAATGAAACTGACAGGAATAAAATAAGAGCTTGCCTGGATAATGGATTATACAGTTCAGATGGCTCATACATACAGAGATTCTTTAAAATAAGAACTTCATTTTTCAGAAATCCCTGGGTTGCTGGAATACCAATGTACATAGAATGACCACACGTGTACAGTAGCAAAGAAAACAGAAATCCTGGTCACTGAGTTTCTGGCAATGGGTCCTTTCCATCAGGGACCTTCTGAAGTAGAAGGATAATAAGCAATTCCCAGTATCCTGTAATTCTGGGGTTTGGTAGACTTGTATTCACATAACAGGGACGTTACCCGGTCAAATTACAGGTCAAAATAGTTCAATCTAATATTTTTTCTTCTTTAAGCCTCATTTCCTCATCTGTAAAATAGGAATGATCATAATGTTTATCTCATGAAGTTACTGTGAAATAAGATTAAGTACACATAGAACTTGTGCCAACACACTGCCTCTATATGTGTTAGATTTTATTCACATTATTATTATGTAAGTGAAACTCAGATTGTACCATATTTCAACATCATATTTCAACTAGTAGTTCTGACTGCCTTTGCAAGGCAGATGGCCAGTTCAGGCGAAACATTAGTATTGGACCTGCCATCTCTGTCTGGCTGCTGAAATTGGCTTCAATCAGATGCTTTCATTAAAACAAAACCAAAAATAAACAACAGCTTTCTTTATCTTAGGTTTATTCCTCTCCATGAAGTGTTCCTGAGATATAGATGAGAATTTTTGTCAGAGAAGAGTATTCTCATGACATCAGTTGAATATAATTGTCAAAAAAAAAAGTAAAAGAAAGTGGACTTGGAGAGAATAATGCTTGTGATTTTTTTTTTCCGTTGTAGGTTGAGTTTTGTAACTTAGGAAAGTTATTTAACCTATCTCTCTCCAAATTTCTCAACTATAATGTAAGAAGTTATGCCAAGTGTTCTGTAAAGTTCCATCCAGCCCTCACAGTTTAGTCTAATCCTGTGCTTCTTTGGCTCCCATCCATTTCATGGCTTGGCCAGGTGTCTTCCAGTATCCTGAGCACCAAGATCTTCCACTTGTATTTCTTATTAAATGTATACATTTTTATATTGGGGATGTCTGGTCTTCAGAGTCCTGAATACAATATGCCCTGGCCATGTGTGGTGGCTGTACTCCCAATACTTTGGGAGGATCACCTGAGGTTAGGAGTTTGAGACTAGCCAGGCCAACATGGTGAAACGCCATTTCCACTAAAAATACAAAATTAGCTGGGTGTGGTGGCACATGTCTGTAATCCCAGCTACTTGGGAGGCTGAGACAGGAGAACCCCTTAACTCTGGGAGGCGGAAGTTGCAGTGAGCCGAGATTGCACCTTTGCACTCCAGCCTGGGAGCAAAACTCCGTCTTAAAAAAAAAAAAAAAAAAAAAAAAAAGGCCCTAATTTATAGACTTCAAATTAAATTTTCTTGCAAATGCACATATACATGCACACATGTGCGCGCGCACACACACACACACACACCAGTTGTTATACGTAGTGAACAGGCAGGCCTCAGCTGCTTTTTGCTTATTAACGGCTTTAAGAGAAATGAATAAGAGAATTGTGCCTAATTTATTCTACAAGATCGGTTATTACATTTTTAATCACTCGATCTCTATCCATCTTCTGTCCTCTCCCCACCACTGCCCTCCCCTTGTCTTCTTTGTTCTCTCTTCTCAAATATTCTTTGTATAAATTTCAGCAATTTCTGTTTCACTTGTTAATGAACAAGTTACATACAATATTTGAAACATGTCCATTTTACATGTACTTGTAGTCATGTTTTTGGACCTCTTAAAAATTAAAGTTTAAAATTTGGATAGGCCATCTACTGACATATTCTAGTGGACCTACCTGATGGAGCTACATAAACTGCCTGGCTGCAGGTATGTATACATGTAAAGGGTTATTTAAGCTTGGACGCAAGCTACATATAATAGAACTGTGGACTCTGGTGTCTCAAGGCTTTTGCTTTTTGTTTTTTGTTTTCAAGCTGATGATTATGTTTTTGTTTCTGCTTCATGCAGGCTAGGTATTTTCCACTGGTGGAAAACGTCAATGGAAATTAAATATTATGGCTGACCATTTGGTGATTATCTGTATCAGGTGAATAATAGAGATCAAGTCTTTATCACATGAAAGATCTGATCTACATTTATTTTTCTTTGTGTATATGTTTCTTTGTCTATTTATGTGTTCAGATGAATTGAGAATTTTGTTCTTGCTCTTAAGGAGACCAATTCTATGACCTGTTGACTGGACTTATCTTTTTTCTGTGGCTAACGTTGCAGCTCTGAAGATGTAAGCTCTCTCCATGTCTCTGTATCTGTCATCGAGGAAAGACATTACCTTTCTTTAAATGAGTATAAAGTATTTTGCTATTTCTGGAGTGCATTCATAAATTTTAGTGTTACATCTCTTCAATTAAATGAGTGCTGTTCAGATTGATTTATACAGAATATTTCCAAAATTCACAGAAGTTAAGAAAATATCATTTGTAATATAATGAAGTGCTTGGCTACAGTGAAATCCTTCTTACTAAAACTGCTTTCTCAGAAACAGTTAATGAATCCAGATTCACTTAATTGAAATAGATCAGAATGGTTTAATAATTTTGGTTTAAAAAGGTTTTTAAAAATCAGCTTTATGTCTTTTCCTTGCCCTATCACTGTTGAAGATAGCATGAGTCCATTTTATTTTTATAAGATTTGAGGTTACTTTATTATAACGTATCTCACTTAGACTGAACTTCCTAAATGTATTATATAGGTTTACTAATAAAATAAGCTGTTATTACTCATCTACATAATATTCAGGACTTGAAAAGTCATACATAGCATTCAACAAAATTGAATAACAATTCTGAGAAACATGTTTTATAGTAGAAATTATATTTGTAGTGTATTAGCACAACCATTATTGTTCAGATTTTAGGTAACCTCCCAACTGAGTAAATATTAAAGAAAGTTATAGTCTTTGGATATCTATAAAATTTCCCAGTAATACTGAATATCAAAACAATTTCTAATTTGTACATTTTTCTTATTTTTATATGTTTTCACAAGACTGTAGGTCTGAGGCATATTAGCAAAGATACCCATTTCCCACTTAGAAAAATAAAAGAAATATATATAGAAATAAAAATGTATTCTATGTATTCATGAATTTCGATAGTCTGCGAAGATAGTTGAGTATGACAGACGTTTCTCAATGAACCACCAACAATAATTTTCTTACATTGACATTTTTGATATTGTTATTTTGGTTAAATGCTATAATTAATATAAGTTATTGAGATAGCACTGGGGAGAATGGTGATGGAAAAGCATGAATATATAAATGAAATAATAACTTTTTTTTTCTGTAAGTCAAAATGTAAAGAAAGTATTCTTACGGTATCTTGTTGTTCAGTAATATGAAAGAGGACAATGAAAAGCCGGATGTGAATGGCTGTGAGAATGCTCACCATATATGAAGAATGGGGATTTTTCATTGCCTTGGTTTATAGTGTTTACAAATACTAGATCTGTAAAGACACAAAGGGTTGTGTAAATATTTTTGCCAAAGTTGGCTCAGTTTAATGTGCTTATTTTTTAAATGTTATGCAGCACTAACTGCCAAATATTAATGCCAAACTAGAATTTGGCGTTCTTACTGATAAAATAATAAACAATAATGTTTTACCTTCTGTGCCATCTGCCCAGATAGCAAGAAATCCATGATTCACAAAATAATTTTATCTTTATTGAGATGACTTTATCATGTCCTTCATTATTAAAAATAGAACAAAATGTTCTCACACATGGAAGCGCTAAACTTGCTTAAAAATTGCAGTGTCCAAGCATCCAAGATCCTACCTTCATCTAGTGGCCAAATATCTTGGGATATATCTTTTGATTGTGCTGTCCCCAGATTAGGCCTTCCATTTAGAACAAATAGAAATTTTAAAGAATATTTTTACACTTAAACGTATGTTTTATGTCTTCCCAAAGGCCTGGAATAGCATACGGATCTGATCTTTCACTTTATGAAAAGAAACACTAGAGGCCGGGTGCAGTGGCTCATGCCTACAATCCTAGCACTTTGGGAGGCCGAAGTGGGCAGATCAAGAGGTCAGGAATTCGAGACCAGCCTGGCCATTATGGTGAAACCCTGTCTCTACTAAAAATAAAAAATTAGCCGGGCGTGGTGGTGCTCACCTGTAGTCCCAGCTACTCGGGCAGCTGTAGCAGAAGAATCACTTGAACCTGGGAGGTGGAGGGTGCAGTAAGCCGAGATCCTGCCACTGCACTCCAGCCAGGGTGACAGAGCAAGACTCCATCTCAAAAAAAAAAAAAAAAAAGAAACACTAGAAATAATTAATTTGTTTGGTTTGCTCTCTATTTTAAAATTTGCCCAATACAATTGTGAGACTTCCTTAAGAACTGTGAAATCTGAAGGGATGCTTACACTACTCTAAGTAAAGTTTGTAGAGCTAAAATATTAATATAATTATTTTAGGAATTGTACACTTTATTAGTACCTGAGAGATTTGTCAATGACTCTGCATTCCATACTTCTTACCCCTCGTGAGAAACAATGATCAATTTCTAGGAAATAGCTATATACAGTATACCATAAATAATTTTAATGTTTTCCCTTCTGATGTTTTGCTGACTATAATAAATTGACCACAGTCATTTAGTATCACTATCAAACAGGTTTTTGCTTCCCTGTGATGACTGCCTGAGGTTCTGTTATAAGCTTCAGGCTAGAACTTGTGTATTCACCAATAAAAGGACAATTACAGTGCATTGTGGATAGGACTGTAGCAGGTACTTTGAACTATTGATAATTAAGAATTAGTCTGTTGAATACAGATTTCTAAAATGGCATTGCTGAGGCAACTTTCAAACTTTCAGTTGACAGAGTCATTATAAACAGAATTATTAGTCCAGAAGTGAATGTACTCCACAAAAGCACGCTGCTGAAACATGATCCAGCAAAACAAGAATTTATCTAATGGAGACATGCAGAGGACTCGTAACAGAACTCAAGGGTATAGTGTTTGAAAATATAGAAAAATAAGAAGTGAGATATACACATTTAAATTATGCATAGTAATAAATGTTTTGGTATTAAATATTACTGGAAATTTAATAGGTATCCAAAGACTATTCATATATTAACTTCATTTAGTATTTCCTTAATTTTTTGAGTTACTAAAATCTTAAAGACATAATGTTCGTGCTTATACACTACAAACATAATTCCTGCATAAAAATGTGTCTCAGAATTTTATTCAATTTTGTTTAACACTATGTACACTTTTTCAAATGTTAAATACTATATAAATGAGTAATAAAAGCTTTTTTTTAAAACTAAACTTCTATAAGACATTTAGGAAGTTTGCACTAAGTAAAACACTTTATGATAAAATAAGTTCAAACCTTATAAAAATAAAATGTACTTTAATGCTATACTCACTGATAAACTCAGAACTAAACAATGAGTGAAATTTAATTGTGGTTACTTTTTTGAATATTGTTAATAATGTTTTTAATGTTATATTTTTACGAATACATAAAGAATTTGCTATTGTTAACCCTGCATTTATTAGACAATGTTTTTAAAAACTGAAATAAAACATTTTTAATGGTATCTGCTTGTCATTGACTCCTTCACCCCTTCATCCTCATCCTTATCCTAAATTTGGAGACAAATCTTTTTTTCTGAGCCTCCTTACATTTAGGGCAATAGAGTCATTTGCATCTTTCAATAAATGTCTTCCTATTTATCAGTATATAACTGTACAAATTGATTCAGTAACAAAGTCCAAACTGAAGTGCTACATTTGAGAATGATTCTCATTTAATTAGGCATGGCAAGTTCACTATTAAAAAATAAGTGTTGACTTTACATGTAGAGCTGGTGCTTTCAGCCTGTATTCACCAAGGATTTTGTGAAATGCTTTGTCATGTGGCAGTTGGAAATGTCACTATGTTGGCACAAACTGCTCTGACTCGACACCTGGTTTGCAGGGTCCTATTTTCACACATGGGTCCTATTTTCACACATGGTAAAAGTGGCTATTTCCTGGCAGGTAAAGAGACATTTGCACATTTGGAGGAACTCAACAAAAAAGAAATTTACCCAATTTATGAGTAGTGCAGGTGAAATCTGGCAGGGAAGGTTTCCTAAGATTAGTTTCCTAGCTTCAGGATAGAAGAGTAAATTAAGAGAGGCTTTTCCAAGTCCAGTCTGTCATTGAGTATCAAAATTTCCAGACATAAATTACTTCTCTGACATTTGAACTTACTCAATATTGAATGGCTCCAGATTTATAGAGCAAACCCAAGAAACCCTACATGGTTAATTAATGCTCTTATGACACTTATGTAAATGATAAAGTCAAACCTTTTTGTGGTTAATAATAATTTTCAGAGATTACTTATGATCACAAAGTGAGAAATAGTCCAAAAATTATCTGAAACTTAGATAATGCAAAAAAGTCTTTTTCAGCTTTATATAAATTGAAAGGTAAATTAAAGATCACCTAGAAAAATGACCTAGTATTATTAGTTGTTTACTATTAATTTAAAGTCTCATAATTAGTAATGCTACCTGCTAAATTACAGACTTTCTCCAGTAATGACTCAGTATTAATTCCTGTCAGGTGAAACAGATAATCCCAATGTTTACAGTTTTTATGGCTTTGTTGGACTTTTACCAATTTTGTGTTTAATAAAGCAGTCATATTCTAAGTTTTTATTTATTCATAAAATTGCATATCTCATACTCTCCATTATTTAATTAGTTAAATTAAATTGTGACAGAATCCCACTCGTTTGAGAGACATGTTTTATTATTTTGAAAATTATAGTTATATTGTAGAACTAGAAAATAAGAAGAAAGATTTATCAAAATGTTCTAAATCATGCCAGTTCCTACCACTATCAAGTAGTGGAATGTGATTTTAGATTTATCCACCTTTATGTCTTGGCTAGATATATATAACGAATCAAGGCAAAAATAAATACTTGTAGAAAATATCCTGTTTAAACATTTTGGGAAGAATGATTATGGTGAAAATAATTTTTCTAATAGATTATATCTAATTTATATTGTATAAATTGATGAATTTTCAAGTTATTTATATTTAAATTTTTTTCCTTTGTACTTAATATATTTGTTCTCTAGAGTTGTTATCTTCTTGAAATATTTGGGAAAATATTTGAAACCTCAAAATTGTCATACAAATGTTCGTTATTATTTATCTTACCAAGTTGATAACTAAAGGTTTTTTCATAATAGTAGTCTCCGTTCAGTTTTCTATTACATGTTGGTATAATAGTGTTATACACACTCAGAATTCAGCTACTATAAATGCCTGTAACTAACGTCAGCTCTATTTCCAGATACCCTGGAAAAAAGTTTTCAACTAATCCTCAAAAACTTTTATTTTTAAAATGAAAGGACTTATTCTATATTTAGTCCTTGAGCTTTTTGAAAAATTGCCATAAAAATCAATCATTTCCTCTTTTACTAATTTCATCTTTTGTCTGTGTCACTTTTTAACTTGCATCACAAATTTTGACTGTCTACAATGATATTATTTCAATGACAGATATATGCAAATGAGGAGAGTCATTTTCATTTTAACAATAAAATATGTATATTCATATTGAGATTGGGCAATGGTAAAACATTATTAGTTCAATACGCTCAATGTTCACTAACTTCATAATTCCAACATCACTTTCTTTTAAGAAATTAAAATTAAAGGATTTTTTAAAAATCACAAAACAGCCTAATTTTTCATGCTTTGTTTAGCATAATCTCCATTTTGAGTTCATTTTTCTTTGATGGAGATGAGTCCCTTGAATGTCATAATTCCAGTATATTTCTTTTCTATGCTTTGTGAGAAAAAAGACTTTTTATTTATTTCTGCACAGTTGTCAAAATTTCAAACTGAGTTTTCCATCAAATAATAATAGAAAGAAGCAGGGCAGCACTTCTTTTTAGTAATGTTGACAATGGTTCGCCCTGTAAAATACCATAAAAGCAAACCTATAAGGATATTATCAGATTAATTTAATCTTATACAAAGTAATGGAGTAGAATAAAATATATATTATTGAAAGTCTGGGGATTTTTTTTTTTGCAAAATTCGTTCTAACAAAGTTGTACTTTTATTGATTAGATGCACGTTCATGATTACAGGGAGCCAGGAAGCCATTATAGGACAAAAGATGATACTTCCTTTATGTTTTACAAGGGCATTGATTTACTGTTTAAATGAGGTTACACTCATTTTCTCAGGACAATTAAACAAGTTATTATGAATGTTATTTTCATCACAATATAGAGTATCTCAGCACCATATTTTAATAAAATGTAGTATTTGAACTAACCTGTTGGTGATCAGAGAAGACAGGAAACCTGCTGATACATATGAATGTTCTAACTTAAGGAGTTGGCAACCTTTAACACTTGTGCCAGATGGTGACACACGAGGACATTTGGACTGGCAATCAGCCTCTGGCATTGGCTCAACCTCCTCTGTCTTTACCACTCTTCAGAGTTATTGCTACGACTCCTGGCCACTGGCATAGTCACGATCAGTATCAATCTTGGATCTCAGAAAGTTATCACGGCTTCTAGGTCACTTTATCCCATCTGTTCTAAAGTATAATAGCAAACAAAACAGTAAAAAACGTTATCTTTAGGAGAGTGGTTTTTAAAAATGTTTTTATTCTACCATGAATTCTCATAATATCTCAGGCATAAAAATGTTGATGTTTCATTGAGCAATATCCTTATCAAGTGGTCAGCCTGCCAAAGTGTGACAACCACAGTGATGGGAAGTTCCCGACATTCTGTGACAATACAGTCTAACTCTTCATAGCTGAAGGTGAGAGGGAGTAAAAGTGCCAAAGGTGGGCTTTAGAACTCCACAAGACCTGGCTGTGGTGATGTGGATGAAAACTTTCACAGGTGTGAAAATTTTTATAAATCTACTCATTGTAAAACTTAAACAGAATAAAAAGAATAATTATTTCTGCATGATTCCAGGATGATTTATGATGTTATTTTTTACCCATTAGCCTACAAAAATGAGCAAAGGAGATAATGGTAGAATTAAAAACTCACGATGCATGCTTTAGTATCTGGTATGCAACATTTGTGTCTTTCCATTATCACATTCTCCATGCTAATCCAAACCTTCATAGTATTTATACGTGTATGTGTGTGTGTATGTGTGTGCAATTACAATAACCTTTCTATTTGTCACCCACTTCCTCTTTCCATTGTTAAGCAAACGAAATTTCTCTTAAACAAGTTCTGAATGATGAGATTGACAAGTCATTAATTTCACACATGGGAACCATACTTAAAAAAATAAAATAAAAGGAAATCTCCTGAAAAGAGAGCGTTAATGAAGCCAATGGTTCTCATACCTCTAGTTATTACAAGGCAGTCAACAGTTATAACAATACAGTTTGGGTCACTTCTTTTATTTCAAAGTAAAAGATTCCACATTCAGTTGTAAAATACAGAAGAGCATTATAATTTTATGCTGGTTTCAAGAAGCAACGCTTTAAGAATGCTTCTTAAAGACTCATGATTCCTGTTATTTGTGTTTTGTATTTCTTTATATTTTACGGGTGGTTTTTAAGAAAATCCTGTTAATCTTAGTTTATAATTAAATGTAGGCATTTTATGAATACAAAACATTTTTTAGAAATATAAAAATCTTATAGTTTGAGAAAGTAATGTTATGTTCAACTAGTGAAGAACTAGACTAAACGCAAAATATCCTATTTTTTTTCCTTTTTTACTTTATGATCCATTCTGTATCCAAAAGTTGGAACAATATTTGTAGAATGTAAGCATAATTATTATTCTCATTAAAAGACAGTGCTGATGTTGTTGTGCATTGGACATATGTTCCTTAACATGCTATAGAGGAGATTATATAAAATCTGGTCCTTACACCTCTAAATCTTAACTCATAGTGCAAATTGAAATCTAGACTAAGAACACACAGCTTGAAAAGGTGAAAAATAAAGGCTAGCTCATAAATATAAATTTAGTATCAAGGGAATTTTTCCCAGGAAGACAGATAACTTTATTGTTTGTTGTAAAATCTTCCGCAACTGAAAAATAGGTTATTTAACTTGCTCTCATCAGAGTAAAAGATCCTTCTATCAGAATGATAGGTTACTCAACTGTGTTCATTAAACTATTTATTCTTTAAGATTCATTTCAAACCCTCAATTCTGTTTCTACTAACCCCAATACTGTATATTATGCAAGAAATGTTGCCAATGATAATTAATCCTCCCACATGGAAAGTTCTGCCTTAAATTGGAATCCAACAATCTCAAAAATATTTTGCCCTTAACCTCCCCTTTCAGAGATGCTACTAAGGATCCATCAAGGTAGCTGACTATTTTGTTGAAGTAATTAATTGGCAAGGCTTGGGTTAGTCAACAGGTTATTTTAGTGATAGTGTATAAGGTTGCTCTTTAAGCTCCAGATGTAATATCCTTCTTCATCTGCTCTCTCTCTTTATCTTCCCTATATGTCTGAATTAATCCCTTTCTTCAGCATTTTGGTAATAGCCATTCAACAAGTCTCTAGGAAGTTCTAAACTTTTCCAAATATTCCTGTCTTCTGGGCCCTCCAAGTCTCTAGGAAGTTCCAAACTTTCCTATGTTTTCCTGTCTTCCTCTGAACCCACCAAACTGTTCCAGCCTCACCTGTTACCCAGTATCAAAGTCACTTCCAAATTTTTGGGTATCCTTATAGCAGCACCCCACTCTCTCAGTGGGAACCAATTTACTGCATTAGTTCATTCTCACACTGCTTTAAAGAACTGCCCGAGACTGGATTATTCGTAAAGAAAAGAGGTTTAATAGACTCACAGTTCTGCAGGCTTGGGGAGGTCTCAGTAAACTAACTATCATGGTGGAAGGGGAAGCAAACATATCCTTCTTCACATGGCGGCACAGAGGAGAAGTGCCAAGCAAAGAGGGGAAACGTCCCTTATAAAACCGTCAGATCTCATGAGAACTCACTCACTATCAGGAGAACAGCATACAGGAAACCACCCCATAATCAATTACCTACTACCATTCCCTTCCATGACATGTGGGGGTTATGGGAACTACAATTCAAGATGAAATTTGGGTGGAGACACAGCCAAACCACATCAATAACTATAAGATGAAAAATGACTTTATCTGTTTATCTACTACTTGTATTTATAATTTATACTATGTGAATTCTTTCCCCTTGTGGCTTTTAAACAATTTGGTTTTAATTGCAGGTTAAATATTGACAGAGAAACTTAAAGTATTTGTAAGCTTAAAATCCAGTACAGTAATAAATATAACTACATATTCACCAATTACTATAGAAGCCCACAAAATTGTATTGACCTATGTTATTAAATGAACTGCCAGATAGTGAAACACATGTTATAGGCAACAACTTGTAAAGGAAGAAATTAAATTAACTTATACAAATAACTTGCAATAATGACTGATTTGTCTGGATTGCATGACTATTAATTACAGAGAAAGAAAGAGTAAACTATATACACATTTAAAATATGCTATTTAGAATGAGCTATAAAACACAATAATTAATTTTAATTTCCAACTTCTAATTCATTTTATATGATTGGGATTTAGAATAAAGGTGAAAATTAGTGTTTTTTAATACATTTTTAATCTTACATTTGTTACTAAAAATAAATTATTCAAAAAAGAAAAAGTAATCCTCTCATGGGGGCTTCAAATTTATTTATTTAAATTTTGAAGCTTTTATCTGAGAGTTTAAAATTAAAAGAAATTAAACTTCTGGTTCCTGGCCTGCTATGTAGGTGTTTAGAAATTGCTATACCATTCCAACAACAAGTAAAAGGCTTAACAAATTGAAAATAAACAATTCTTCATAGATCCCTCAGAGAATTGTGGTCACAGGGCAAACTGCTTCTCCCAAAATTGTAAATACATGCAGGTGGATTCAGAAAATCAAAACTTTCCAGAACAACCATGCATGAGCAGAAGTATCCATGGGAACCAGTACCCAGGTAGGAAAACCTATACTGTGATGGACAAATTGCTGGAAACTCAGTGTGAGTAAGTCTTTTTGAAATATACCAGAGCATTCAGTTCTTGTTAACAAGGTCAATCCTCAAGAGACACTATTTTACTAGAGTAAACTATTGGGCTTTTATAAGAACCTAACCAACACTGGGTAAAGGAAAATAACCAATTTTAGCCTCTTCTAGCCATCCTGTCTACCAAATTGTGGGGGAAACTGAGGAGAACTTGTGCAGGTCACAGCCAAAGGATACAGACTCACAAAAAGAATGACACTTAATCATAAGACCATAGATTACTACTTTCACCCTATGCCTTACCATCATATAACTAAAGTTCTATTCATCTTCAATACCTTTTACCCCATATATCGTATCTGGTTTTCAACAAAGAATTACAGGACACTACCAGACAAAAAAACACAGTTTGAAGAGACAGAGCAAGCATCAGAACCAGACACAAATATGGAAGGGATGATGCAATTATCAAACCGTGAATTTAAAACAACCATGATTAATATGCTAAGAGCTCTAACGGAAGAAGTAGACAGCAAGAAAGAACAGACGTCCAATATAAGAAGATAGATCTAAATTCTAATAAATAATTTTTAATGATATAAATGTAAAAACTCTAAAAAATGAAAAATACATTTATGAGTTCACTAGTAGTCTAGACAGCTGCAGAAAATAATGAGTTTAATTATACATTAACAGAAATATTCAAAACTGAAAAATCAAGAAGAATAAAAGTGAAAAGTAAAGAAGTAATAGAATATCCGAGAATAGTGTAAAACTACAAAAGGTGTAACTTATGAAGGATACCAGAAGGAGAAGGTAGAGGAAAAGGGACAGAAGAAACATTTGAGCTATTTTGGCTCATGCAGAGAAGAAACATCCGAAGAATAATAATTGAAAAATTTCCCCAAATTAATGTCAGTTACTAAACCACGGATACTATCAGAAACTCAGAGAATACCAAGCAGGAAAAATTCCAAAAATTTACACCTAGGCATATTATGTAAAAATTATAGCAACCAAAAGATAAAGAAAAAAAAATGTAGGAAATAAATACCTTACCTATAGAACAGCAGGGATAAAAATTATATCTGACTTTTACTCAAAATCATGCAAGCAAGAATAGAGCAGAATGAAATATTTAAAGTGGAGAAGGTTGGGGAGAGGAACAACACATAATTCTGTATTCTGTAAGTTATCATTCTAGAGTGAAGGAGAAATTGACTTTCTAAAATAAGCAACAATTGAGAAAATTTATTGCCAGTAGATTTTCCTTGCAAGAAATGTAAGAAAATACTCTTCAAAGGCAAGGAAAAGGTTATAGGTCGGAAACTTGGATCTACATAAATAAAGGAAAAGTGCTACAGAAAGAATAAGTAAAAGTAAAATAAAAATTTTATTCTTTATATTCTGATTTGATTTAAGGATAACAGTTTTTAAAAGTAACAATAGAAACAACATATTCAATTATCACAGCATATGCATAAATGAAGTGAATGAGAGCAATGATAGAATGGAATGGAGGGAGAAATTCAGAATACTTAGTTATTATAAAGTACTAGCACTACCCGTGAAGCCCTATAGTTTTGGAAATGGACTTATATTATTCATAAATGTATATCGCAAGCTTTAGGGCAACCACTAGAATAAAAAGATGTTTTTTAATAGACATAATAGTTGTACATATTTATGGGGTACACGTGTTATTTCGTTACAAGTATATGATGTGCAATGATCAAATCAGGGTAATTGGGCTATCTATTACCTTATAATTTATCATCTCTTTGTGTTAGGAAAATTCCAATTCCTTTCTTTTAGTTATTTTGAAATACAAACTAAATATTTAGCTATATTAACCCTATTGTGCTACCAAATGCTACATGTTATTTCTTCCATCTCATAGTATTTTTGCACTCATTAACCATCCCCACTTTATTTACCTCTCCCCACTACCCTTCCCAGCTTCTGGTAACCATCATTCTACTCTTTATGAGTTCAATTTTTTTTTTTTTTTTTTAGCTCTCATATATCAATGAGAACATGTGTCTTTCTGTTCCTGGATAATTTCACTTAACATAATGACTTGTAATTCCAACCATGTTGTTGCAAATGACAGAATTTCATTATTTTTTATGGCTAAATATTATTCCACGGTGTATATGTACCATATTTTCTTGATGCATTCATCTGTCAATGAACACTCATGTTGTTCCATGGCTTCCTATTTTGAATAGTGCTGCAATAAACACGGGAGTGCAAATATCCTTTTGATATATTGTTGTCCTTTCTTTTGGATATATATCCAACAGTGGGATTGTTGTATTACATGATAGAGGTATTGTAAGTTTTTTGAGGAACTTTCAAACTGTTTTCCATAGTGGCTGCACTGATTTACATTTTTGCTAACAGTCTATGAGGGTTCCCCTTTCCCCATATTCTTACTGCATCTGTTATTATCTGTCTTTTTGACAAAAGCCATTTTAACTGGGGTGAGGTAATATCTCATTGTGGTTTCGATTTGCATTTCTTTGATGAATAGTGATGTTGAGCATTTTAATATACCTATTTGCTACTTGTATGTCTTTTCAGAAATGTCTATTCAGATGTTTTGACTATTTTTAAAGTTGGATTTTTTTTCTGTTGATTTGTTTGAGCTCCTTACATATTCTAGTTATTAATCCCTTGTCAGATGGGTAGTTTGCAAAGATTTCTTGAGAAAACCTCAAAAGTACAAGCAACAAGCAAAAATTGATAAATGGGATCATGTCAAGTCAAAAGCTCTTATACAGCATAAGAAACAATCAGAAAAGTGAAGAGACAACCCACAGCATGAAAGAAAATATTTGTAAAAGTTTTAAAAAGGAAGTATAATTGATATTATATCAATTATAATATTTTTGTCTCCTTTGAAAAGGAGACAAAATACAATCATATAAAATGTTTAGTTAAAACCACAAAAGGTAGAAAAATGGTGAATGAAAGACAAAAACAAAAATGAATTACAAGGGTGATGAATAGAAAGCATAAATAAGTATGGTAGATATTAATCAAACTACATCAATTATCACTTTAAATATGAATGGTATTAATATTCTACTTAAAAGACAGATATTGTCAGAGTGGAACAAAAACTATGACCTAAATATATGTTGTCTACAATAAACACCCTTTAAATATCAAGACACATATTGATTAAAAGTAAAGGGATGGAGAAAGATCTAACACCATAACACTAGTCAAAAGAAAGTTGGAGGAGCTATATTAATTTCAGATAGAGCAAACTTCAGAGCAAGAAAAATGATCAGTGGTCAATTCTTAAGGAAGAAAAACAAAAACCTTAATGGGTATGTGAATAACAACAGAGCATCAAAATACATGAGGCAAAAACTAATAGCACTTCAAGGAGAAATAGATGAATCAGATATTATATAATTCATCCATTGAAGTTGGAGACTTCAATGCCCCTTTGTTAGATCTAACAGGCAGAAAAAGCAGTAGAGACATGGTTGAACTCAACACCACCATTAATTCACTGGATATAATTTGCACCTATAGACTGCTTTATCCAACAAGGTAGAATACACATGCTTCGGAAGCCCACATTTAACTTTTTCTAAGAGAGATCACATTCTCTTAGAAGGTGAAAACTCACCTTAACAATTTTAAAAAATAGATATATAATGAATGCTCTAAGAAAACAATGGCATTAAACTGGAAATAAGTAACCAAAAAGATAGCTGAAAATACCTAGAAATTAACCACCACATTTCTAAACAATATATAGGTCTAATAATAAGTCACAAAGGGTTCCTAAAAATTATTTTGAAAATAAAAATACAATTTATCAAACTTTGTAGGATGTAGGGAAACTAGTGCTCATAGAAAAATATATAGCATTGAATTCATATGTTAGAAAATAAAAAAAGATCTAAAATCAGTAATCTAAATTTCCACCTTAGAAAAATAAAAAAGGGCCAGGCGCGGTGGCTCACGCCTATAATCCCAGCACTTTGGGAGGCTGAGGGGGGGGATCACGAGGTCAGGAGATCGAGACCATCCTGGCTAACACGGTGAAATCCCGTCTCTACTAAAAATACAAAAAAATTACCTGGGTGTGGTGGTGGGTGCCTGTAGTCCCAGCTACTCGGAACGCTGATGCAGGAGAATGGCGTGAACCCAGGAAGTGGAGCTTGCAGTGAGCCAAGATCGCACCACTGTACTCCAGCCTGGGCGACAGAGCAAGACTCCGCCAAAAAAATAAAATAAAGAGGCGAAAGAAAGAAAGAAAAATAAAAAAGGAAGAGCAAATGAATTCCAAAATTACTAGAACAAAAGAAATAATAAAAGTTAGAGGAAAAATTGAAAAACAAACAAAAACAAAAAACAGTGCTAATAGAGAAAATCCACAACAATAGAAGTTGTTTCTTTCAAAAGATTCATAAAATCAATAAGCCTTTAGACAGTCTAGCTAAGAGAAAAAGAGAAGGGACAAATTAATATTATCAGAAATGAAAGAGGGGACATTACTGCAGATCACAAGGACATTTAAAGAATAATAAAGATTATGAACAACTCTATTCACACACATTTGGTAACTTAGGTGCAATGAATGAATTCCTTGAAAGTTACAATCTTACAAAATTCACACAAAAGGAAGTAACCTGAACCGCCCTATATCCATTAGGTAAATTAAATCAGTAAATGATAGTATTATACAATAGAAAGTACCAGGCCCAGATGTGTTCTTTGGTGAATTTTACCAGACATTTAAAGAAAAAATCACACCAGTTCTCTATAATGTCTTCCAACAAATAGAAGTGGAGGGATAGTTCCTAACTCTTTCTATAAGTTCAGAATTAACCTAACACCAAAAACCAGACAAAGGAGCAAAGGCAATATAATGGAGAAAAGTAGTCTTTTCAACAAACGGTGCTGGAACAACTGGACAGTCACGTGCAAACAAACCAATAAAAATGAATTCACAGACAGAGAGCTTACATCCCTCAAAGTATTAATTCAAAATGGATCATAGCCATAAATATACAATTCAAAAATATAAAACTCCCAGAGGGTAATATAGAAAAAATCTAGATGACACATTGAACCATGTGTCAATATAGGTTCAACAATTGTTACAAATGTACCACTTTGGTGGGGGATGTTGACAGTGGGGAAAACTATGCCTACGCAAGGGAAGGGGATTCATGAGAAATATCTGTACTTTTATCTTAATTTCGCTGTGAGCCTAAAACAGCCCTAAAATAATATATTTATAAAATTTAAAAGGAAACTTAAAGTGTATCTATTATTCCTTTGAATAATTAGAAATTTCTCAGACTCACACTTTTTTGGTGTTAGGTGGGAAAGTAGGCCTAGTTCTAGACAATGGGCTTTGGGTAGAAATTTTGTACAGAATGTGGAAGAGTCATAGATCCTCTACCTGACATGAGTCCCATCACAGGATGGGTGGCCATAGCTTCCCTTGGCCTGAATTGCTTAATTACGGTATAGATAACAGATGTTTTGGATCTGCAGTGGATTTTACTGCAATTGAGCAAGGAAGAGACCTTTGTTGTGTTAAGCCACTGAGATTCATGGGTTTGTGGCTATCCCCACATAATATAGACCATCTTGATTAATACCATGGTTGGAACTTTTTCAAAATCTAGATGCACACATTTGTGTATGTGTTGGTGTTGTATATATTAATGAATATCCTAGTAGAGTAAATAAGGCATAAACACTGAACTAGAATGTTATGAAGTTGGCTTAAATATCATGCTGTATATGAGAAAATGCATTGGTCTTGAACTGAAAAACTCTTGTCATATAAATTAAAAAGAAAAATAAGAAAGAAATAGGAGATAGACTTTAGTCATAGCTTAAATCAAACTTTTGCATTGAAATTTTACAGCTCCTTTATTTGAGAAGCATAAAAAATACTGATAAATATTACACCAAAATGATTTATGGGTAGTATGTACACAATGTGATAACATACAGGTTATACATGCTAATATAAGGGAGGAAATATATTAAAAAGATATTTTTATGCAAGATCAGAAAACTAGTCTTTCTGTGTAACTATAAGCATTTTTTTCCCCTATCATTACTATTTCATTACCTCTCTCATACATTCTTTAAGAATTTTTGAGAGAAAGTTTTTTCCTTTTAAACTTAACAAATTAAAAACATGAAATAGTTCCTTCTTTCAATAAATGCCACATATAAATTTCTAGACTTAAATAAAACAATAAGAAGAGTTGGGTAATTTATTAGCAATCCATCAGCACCACCTGGCATTTCTACTTTCAAAGCAGTTCTTCAATCACAAAAGACACAATTTTACTCCCATATTTAAAATTATATTATGTTTTAAAACTCTGGTCATTATACTTCAAAGAAATTCCAAACTTTTTACTCTGTCTTAAAGAATCTGAACTCACTCCAATATTATCTAGTCATTCTTATCCTTTTCTAACAGTTTCCTTTGAGTTCCTTGAATTTCATACTCTTTCCGTTTTAAGGCCTCTGTATAAGCTTTTCTGGAATACTCCTCTTTATCTCCATCATTTCTAACTTTTCCATTAAATTATTATTTTTATAAGTTAAACGTTCTTTTTAAGTATTGGCATTCTAAACTAATATCAAATGATCAGTCTTTTAAATACATAAAATTGTGTCAGCCAGGGCTTGTTGTGGAAAACACACTACTTGATTTCAATAAGAAGTAGTTTAACACAGAGAGCAGCTTCTATGATGAGTTTCTCAAAATGATCCCCAAAACAAAAAAGTGCTGATCCTCTATGAAAGCTCTTTTCCCTGGGGCTGCTATTGCAGCTATTCCTGAAGTAAATTATACTACTGTTGTAATTTCCTTTAATACCCAGAAATTTGGAGAATAGACATGCAAAGCTATAATCCAAGAATTACTGAGTCAAATCAAGCAATTGCCACTGGTATACACAGAGAACAGACATGGAAATATTGCTGCTAAAAAGTATCCTGTTTCCAATACCTTGTTTGCCCCAAGCAAAAAATAAATAAATAAATAAAATCAACAAGAAAATAATTATCTCATTTTTACCCTGCACATAAAGGGAAATGATAATTTGTATTCAGAGGCCTTGCTTCAAAGAATTCAGAAAAATATTGTTACATAGCTTTTAATTTTTTTCAACTAGTAGTTGTGTAGAACAGAGGTAGAACAGACCAATCAATAATAAATACCTAGTAAAGTCTACCCTGTACTATCCTATTCCAACTTAGGCTTACATACTGCCATAATAGCAACAAAACTAATTTTTATATATGGTCTCCAAAATCAAGGCAGCTTACCAAACATTGTGCTTCTTTCTCAGGGACAGAACATAACAGAGTAATTGTTTTTCACATTGGAGGGCATTTTAAATAATTCTTTCAAAAATTTCACTGAACTAGCAGTATCCTACATTTTCATTTCTTTATTTGTTACTCTATGCTGTGAACACATATTTCCAAACATCTTGTGACCTGTTAATTTCTGTATGTGATTTTTGCCTAAGTCAGAGAGTTGGCATGGCCCCAAAGTAAGATCATGAGAGGTACTCCCACTCCCTTCAAGTGAAAGAAAGTTCTGGTTTGAAAGAAAAACCCATTATCCATATTGCCAATTTGAATACTTGGCTACAATGGTTTGTGGCAATAAAGTCACACCTGGAACAACAGCTGTAATTAAAGTTAACATCTGATTATGTGTATAATATTCTATAAAACCAATCCAGCTACTAAAAAGCCAAATATACATATTAGAAATGTGAGAGGATTTGCATCACTTTATTAAGACTTTGATAATTCCTTCAGAAATATGACATTGCTTTTACGTCATGCAAGCATTTGGAAAGGTGTCCCCAAGTGATTCATTTGGCTCTGTCTTCCAAAATATCTCTTATATCATGGTTAATGAAATAAATATAGAAATTTTGCCAGTTTTTGAATATGTCTATGCCAACCAGGCATTAAGGAACTAGGAAAATAACCAGAGTGATTCTGCAGAACCACTGATCTCACTATGAAGTGGGTTTTTATGCTTATCAGTCCATTGCCAGAATGTCAGCGTGAGATACTTTCCAGTGAAACAGTCAAAACAAGTAAAAATTATTTAGAAAACTACTATTTATATCTCTGAAAATTGTCCTAAGGTCATCAAACAAATGAAGAAACATTTATTTAAGAGAATTACTATAAGTCGGCAGTTGTGGTGGCTCACGCCTGCAATCCCAGCACTTTGGGAGGCCGAGGCAGGTGAATTGCCTGAGGTCAGGCATTTAAGACCAGCCTGGCCAACATGGTGAAACCATGAATCTACTAAAAATACAGAAATTAGCCAGGCATGGTGAAAGGTGCCTGTAATCCCAGCTACTCTGGAGGCTGAGGCAGGAGAATTGCGTGAATCGAGGAGGTGGAGGTTGCAATGAGCCCAGATTGTGCTATTGCACTCCAACCTGGGCGACCAAGAGGAAGCCTTTGTCAAAAAAAAAAAAAATAAGAAAAGAAAAGAAAAGAAAAGAAATCATTGTAAGTCTTGCTGTTCAGTTAGAACAATGAGAATCTTTGTCACTTAGCCATGACCTAATCCCTTTCCCCATGCTTAGTATGATGGAAGCTTCATTCTGGCCAAGGGTGGCTGAGAAGATGCAGCTTCATTTTCCTCTATCATCTAGTCAAGGCCTATAATATTTCTTCAGCAAAATCGGGGTTTCAGCATTTTTCATCTACTTCAGCTACATATTGCAAAGGTTAAATTCCAGGCAAGGTAGCCATGAGATAGAGGCTCCTTTACCCCAACTCAGTCCCTGCTCACAGAACAGAGATCTGTGGCAGGTATAATAGGCCAATAATTCTGGAGTCCCAACCACCTTTGCCTAATTTCATTTATAAAAAATTATTCCATGCTAAGAAAGTTGAACCATGAAGACAATGGCTAATGCCTCCAACAGCTCAGAAAGCTGTGTTGTCACTCTGAGAGAGGTGGACTATTGTCTTTACCCTCAGCTCTGGAACAATGACTCAGAGATTTTTCCCAAGGAGGGAGGGAAGCACTCTGAGAAGAAAGCTCCAAAGATCTCTCTGAACAAACCAGCTTTGTTTAGACCAGAAATTGGAGAAGTTCCAGCCTAAGAGCACTTTCAAAAACAATGGAACTTTTGTTGGTGAGTGATTAACAGAAAGCTAGTAGCTCCCCGACAACAAGAAACTAAATGATAGGCCAACTGTTTTGCTCAGAGAGCTATGGTAAGAAATGGCTAAGAAAAGCACACTCCTTAGTCAGAGCAAATAGTAAAGACTGGCATTAGAATGGATCCCTGAAAAGGGACTCAACTTTAAATTGATCATATTCTAGAGCAGTTTATGCCCTAGAGCATTGTCAAAAACCAATCAATTAGTGAAGCCTAACACTTAGGTGTAATACCAACAGAGGCAGACATATTAAAAGAGACATCAAAGACTAAAGTCAAACAGATCCCTGCTAGAATCACTGTCATTGAGGGGTACATTATATTAATTTTTTTACTGCTGCTATAAAATTTGTAACCAACTAGCATTTTCAAAAATAATAATTGATTATCTTACAGTTTTGGAGGTCTGAATTACAAAATAGGCCTCACCAAGATAAAGTCAACGTGTTGAGAGAACTACATTCCTTCCTGGAAGCTCTAGGAACTGTACATTTTCTTGTCTTTTGTAGCTGCTGCTTTTTTTTTTTTTTTTTTTTAAATTGCAACTTTCATTTTAGACATAGTAGGTACATGTGCAGGTTTATTATATGGTGTGTTACACCTGGATAGTGAGCATAGTACCCAATGGGTAGTTTTTCATTCTATGCCCCCCTTCCTCCCTTCCTCCTCTCTTAAGTTGTCGCCAGTGTCTATTGCTTCCTTATGGATGTCCATGTGTGCTTAATGTTTAGCTACAACTCATAAAGGAAAGCATGTAGTATTTGGTTTTCTGTTCCTGTGTTACTTTGCTTAGAATTATGACCACCAGCTTCATCTGTGCTGCTGCAAAGAATATGACTTCATTCATTTTTATGGCTATGTAGTATTCCATGGTGTATATGTACCACATTTTCTTTATCCAATTCACCATTACTTGGCACCTAGGTTGATTCCATGTCTTTTTGGTATAATGATCTCTTTTCCTTTGGGTATGTAACTAATAATTGGATTGCTGGATTGAATAGCAGCTCTGTCTTAAGTTCTTTCAGAAATCTACAAACTGTTTTTCACAGTGGTTTCACTAATTTACATTCCCACTACAGTATATGAGTGTTCTCTTTTCTCTGCAGTCTTGCCAGCATCTGTTGTTTTTTGACATTTTAGTAATAGCCATTCTGACTGGTGTGACATTGTATCTCATTGTGGTTTTGATTTGCATTTCTCTGATGATTACTGATGAGCTTTTTTTTCATGTTTCTTGGCTACCTGTATGTTTTCTTTTGAGAAGTATCTATTCTTGTCCTTTGCCTATGTTTTCAACGGGGTTATTTGTTTTTTGCTTGATTTATTTTTTTAAATAAATTCTGTATATTAGACCTTTGCCAGATGCATAGTGTGTGAATATTTTCTCCCACTCTGTAGGTTATCTATTTGCTCACTTGATTATTTCTTTTGCTGTGCAGAAGCCCTTTAGTTTAATTAGATCTCACTTGTCAGTTTTTGTTTTTGTTGCAATTGGTTTTGGGGACTTAGCCAAAAATCCTTTGCCAAGCTTCTAAAGGCTTCTCACATTCTTATCTCACAGCCTTTTCTTCCTCCTTCAAAACAAGCAATATAGGTGACGTCCTTCTCACATTGTACCTTTTGACTTACCTTTTGCCTCAGCATTCTGAAAATGAGAACCACTGTAATTACACTTGACTCACCTGGATAATTCAAAATCATCTCCCTATCTTATAGTCAGCTGATTAGTAATCTTAATTCCATCTGCAACCTAAATTCCTTATTGCCATGTAAGGTAACAAATTCACAGATTCCATGGATGAGGATGATAATTATTGGAAGATAATTATTCTGCCTCCCACATAAAGGTTGAACCACCTAAAAGAATGACATCAGAGGGCTTCACAATGTGAGGGAAATAGACTTCACCAAAATATTCTAGCATAGTCCCTAAAAAAATAAACCTGAAAACCATGTAATAACAAGCCTTTAAGATGAGAAGGAGGAATTCTTATCCAGAGTTGTGATACTGTATAATCTGGACGGTGTAGTTTTCAATAACAAAAAAGCTATAAATTATACAGAGAAACAGGAAAGTGTGGCAGAAAACAAAACAAAAGAGAAAAAGAGAAAGTCACCAAAAACTGCCTTTGAGAGGATCCAGATGTTAAATTTAAACAGATAAAGAGTTCAAAGTAGAATTTGTGAGTATATTCAAAGAATAAGAACACTGTACTCAAAGAGATAAAGGAAGATATGATGACGGTACATCAAATATAGAATGTAAATAAACAACAGAGTGTCAGAGAAACGTGGATTGCCATTACGCACACCAACATACAAGTAATAGGAGTACCAGAATATAGAAGAAAAAGAAAGTAGCAGAAAACACTCAAATAAATAATAGCTGAAAACATCTAAAATTTCATGGGCAATAATAATCTGTATATCCAAGAAGCTCTATGATTTTTTGAAGTAGGATACATGCAAAAACATTCACACTCAGAAACATCATAGTAAATACGTTGAAAACCAAACAGAGAGAAAATCTTGAAAGAAGCAAAAGAATAATGAACCATTATGTACAAGGGAAAGCACTTATTTAAAATGGAATTGAATAAAACATTGTGTATTGAATTTTGTTATAGGACCTATAACAAATAGAAATATAATATATTTGGTGGCAATAACTGCACAAGGGAGTGGGTAGAAGTAAAGCTGTATTGAACACAAGTAGATGATATAACATGGTGACTTGAATCCACAAAAATAAGTGAAGAGAGCCAGAAATGATGTATAATAAAGTCAAGAAAACAAACTCTAAGAATATATACATACCATCCTTTCCTCTCTCAACTTTTTCAAAAAAACCATAAAATTATATAAAATAGTAAATACAACAATGTATTATTGGGTTTGTGACATTTATAAGTGTAATATATATAGTAACAATAACACACAAAGAGGAAAGAGGGAATAGAGCTGTATAGAATTAACATTTTAAGTATATATTGCTAGAATTAATATAAATCTAATGTAGATTCTGATAAAATGTCCATAAGTCTAGAGTAACTATTAAGAAAATAAATTTTTAAAAATATAAAAAAAATCATCAAAGGAATTAAAATGCTACACTAGAAAATATTCACTTAATGAAAAGGAGGAATAAAGGAAGAAAAAAGTCATGGCACGTAAATAGAACAAAAAGTAGAGTAGTAGCAGATTCAAGTCCAACTATGCCAATTATAACATTAAATGTAAATGTATTAAAAATTCAATTAAAAGCAGGCATGTTTACAAAGGTTTAAAAAACAAGATCCCACTATATGCTGTTTGCAGGAGACACATTTAAATCTTTACATTCAAATATACAAATAGATGGAGAGCAAAGGGTGGAAAATAAAATATTTTACAAATGGCAATCATAACAAAGCTGGAACGCATACACTACTAACAGAAAAAAGTGTCATTTAAAACAGAAAATGTGACTACGTATAAAAGGAGGCATTTTAAAACAATAAAAATGTTAACTCATTAGAAAAATATAACAATGATAAACATATAGCACCTAATAACGGAGCTTCTAAATGCGGGAAGATAGTTGGAGACTTCAACACTAAACTTTCAATAGAGAATAGAACTAAGTAGAATATTTAAAGTATATATCCATATCACTATCCATCTTGGTTCAATTGACAGTTTTATTCTTTTCCCTCTTGTATATCACTTATAAAATTTATTTTTCAAATTTCTGATAAAATTTGTAAAATTTAGATAATCTTTTCTCAGTGAAGATCCCTGATACCCTAGGGGACTTTGAAATTGTCCTGATTCTGGTTTCTGTCTGGATACAGAAATGTCTGATAAAAATAGTCCAGAATATAATGTGTGTTATTTTCAAGGAAAATATTTAAAGTAAAATAATTATTAGGCCTCAAGTACGATAGGATTACTCTTAACAGACAAGGAAAGATGAGGAGACGCTTTTGTGTTCAAAGTATGTAAACACAATTCACCTAGATGTCTTCACTACCATTATCTAAGTTTCAGTCCTACTTAATAAATATTAAAAATTTTACTTGTACAATTCGATTTACATTTAATTTACAAAAAGTTTGTACATTCAATTTACAGTATAATTCAGTATCTGCCATACCAGACCTTATTGTCTGTTTTTGTTTTTCTTTTCCAGTAAAATTTTCAAGAGATGTAGTACCTGGTAGTGTGTGTATGTGTGTGTGTGTATGTGTCTCTCTCTCTATATATATATATAGTCCTCAGAGTTTGCCTTGAGCAACTTGTAACTTGCTATTTTCTTCCTTTAGTTAATCAAGTTCTATCAGAAGTAGCTATTCCATCTTAATTCTAGTATAAAATGCATTATTCTGAGATCAGTGTCAGAAGCAAAAAAGACTCCTGCTATCTCAAGTAGGAATGAAATTGTAACTGGCAATTTGGTGTCTTAAAAATTAGTGGGAGTCTTGAAAAAGAAAGATCCAAACTGGTTCTTCTAAGAATGTCACAAAATAACACAGAATTGTTTAACTGAGGCTTCCAGAGAGGTAGCCTAATCCAAGAAGATGCAACCATCCCTGATACAACTGCCCCTCCCACCTGTGAAGGTACAGAATAGAAACTGAAATGCCTGTTGTTACAGGATGGCTTTAAGTTGCCCCAGTATTACTTACTTGTCAGACATAGCACCCAGGAGTTGCAGGAACCCGTCCTAGGACTCAATTCCAAACCTCATAGGAGCACATCTAATTGTCAGAAAATTATTAATAAATTCAAGGAGACTTAAAAATGTAGTTTTTCTTTTTTTCTATTCTTTCTTAACTTAAACTTTTAATTTAAGTTCCAGCGTACATGTGCAGGATGTGTAGGTTACATAGGCAAACGTGTGCCACGGTGGTTTGCTGCACAGATCAACCCATCAACTAGGAATTAAGCCCAGCATCCATTAGCTATTTTTCCTAGTGCTTTCCCTACTCCCGTCCCACCTTCTGATAAACCCCAGTGTATGCTGTTCCCCTCTCTGCATCCATGTGTTCTCATTGTTCAGTTCCCACTTATGAGAACATGTGGTGTTTAGTTTTGTGAATAGTGCTGCAATGAACATACACATGCATGTCTCTTTATAATAGAATTATTTATGTTCCTTTGGCTATATACCCAGTAATGGGGTTGCTGGGTCAAATTTATACCTCTAGGTCTTTTAATAATTGCCACACTGTCTTCCACAATGGTTGAACTAATTTACAATCCCACCAATGGTGTAAAAGCATTCCTTCTACTCCACAACCTCAACAGCATTTGTTTTTTCTTAACTTTATAATAATCGCCATTTTGACCAATGTGATATGGTATCTCATTGTGGTTTTGATTTGCATTTCTCTAATGATCAGTGATGTTGAGCTTTTTTTATGTTTGTTGCCGCATAAATGTCTTCTTTTGAGATGTGGCTGTTCATGTCTTTTGCTCACTTTTTAATGGGGTTGTAGGTGGAGACATCGCACTACCCAACTTCAAACTATACTACAAGGTTACAGTAACCAAAACAGCATGGTACTGGTACAAAAACAGACTTTTAGACCATGGAACAGAGTAGAGAACTCAGAAATGATATGGCACATCTACAACCATCTGATCTTTGACAAACCTCACAAAAACAAGAATTGGGAAAAGATTCCTTATTTAATAAATGGTGCTTGGAGAACTGGCTAGCCATATGCAGAATATTGAAACTGGGCACTTTCCTTATACCTTATACAAAAATCAACTCAAGGTGGATTGAAGACTTAATGTAAAACCCCAAACTATAAAAACCCTAGAAGAAAATCTGGGCAATATCATTCAGGACATAGGCACGATCAAAGACTTTGTGATGAAAATGCCAAAAGCAATAGCAACAAAATCAAAAATTGACAAATGGGATCTAATTAAACTAAAGAGCTTCTGCACAGCCAAAGAAACTATCATCAGAGTGAACAGACAACCTACGGAATGGGAGAAAAATTTTTGCAATGTATCCATTTAACAAAGGTTTAATATTCAGAGCCTACAGGGAGTTTATTTTCAATCTCTCCAAATAGATAAAAGCTAGAATGAAGAGTAACTTCAAGCTGAATCCAGAATACTTGAAAATATATGGAATTCATGTATCATAGCAAGGTTATTTCCACAGAATTTATTTAAAATATAGCTGAATTATAATTTCTTCAGTCATCATTTATTTTGTTTCTAGGACTCATATTTCCAAGCAATGTTCCCCACAGAATTTATTCATATATCATATATTTATGATTCAAATATTTATATTAATCATTCATTTTTATTTCTCTGTAACAAATACATGTATACAGAATACACTTTAAAATATATACATTTGCCATTATTGAGACTGTCATATTGAACAGTTATTCTCAATTGTGTAATTTTTATTGGTTCATATTTAAAGCAACAAAATGTATTTTGCATTTTGAAATATAATTATGTTATCAATTAAAATTATATTAGGAAACTATAATGAGGTATGTAGATTTTTAAAAAAACTATTTTATGCATCCATGATTTAAGATTTTTTAATGTTATAACAAAACGGGATTTAGTGATCCTTAATAACAAAATAAATAAAAGGTATGGGCACTACTATGCAAGGTATATTTAGTGATTGTTGTTAAGTGCATTATTTCAGTAAAATCCATAATATATTTCTACTAAATTAATCCAAATCCAATAAAATTCATAGTGAGAATGAACAAATGTGAAGAGAAACGGTCCAGGAAGAATAATGATAAATAGTCTTCCAAGAAGAAAAAAAAGATGCATTTCAATAAACCTGTGGAAAAAGTTATGAAAATGTGCCTCCTATGATTCAGAAAAAATGTCAGAAAAAATATAATCTCTTATTTGAAAAATCAATTTCTAATATTTCAGATGTAAATTTGAATTTTTAACTACCTCCTCCATGAAACATGTAACAAAGATACAGATAAATCAAAGTGTTCACCGAGTATTTTCTCATTATTCAGAATAGTGAAAATTAAAAAAGAATATGTCATAGAAGTTTGTTATTATGTTTTCCAGAATTCTTTTTACGAATTTCAAATATTCAGATACTACTTTCAATTATTCAAATATTCAGATACTGAGAGAAATGTTTTGTTGATCAGTGGCATGCATTTTTTTTCTGATTGACATATTTCACTGACAAACAATATTACTGGATCCTTTCATTGCTTTATCTCATAGGAGCAATGCATAGTCTTATAACACTCAGAAGTCAGAAGATAGAAAAGAGAGTTCATTAACCTAAAAACCTTATCTTTCTTGGCCATGGCTGATGGAAGGGTGTTTATAAAGTAGTAAACAGATTTATACTGATTTTTACATGAAAGCCTTTTTCATTTTATGGCTTTCTGTCATATTGTACCTAGGAAAGCATTTGTAGAAAACAAAGTAGATTGAATTCATGTCAAGAACAGTAGGTAATATGTACTTCTCAAAGTTAATGACTTTAAGGAAAGAAAAATCTCATTAAATACATTTTAAATCAGAGATTTAAACTTGGTTTTTCAATGTAATTCTTAATCTCAAGAAAATTACTAGAAAAAATTATTTTAGTGCTAGCTGTGATTTCCTAGGTTTAATTAGAAAAATCTTATCTCTTGAATATAACAGTTTTAATAATGTGATTATTCTGTATACATGAGAACACAATTTAATACAGAAATTATAAAAACAATGCTTTTTGTTCTCGATATATCTGTATTCCCTTCTGTTTATAAGTTCCCTACTATTTTTGGCACGTGAACAAATGTATTTCACTTTATAGCCTTTTAATCTTGAAAATGGAGTTTCAAAACATGTAGCAGCTGAAAGCTTCATTATGCAGCCTCATACATAATCACATAATCCATTGGCAGAGACACAGAAGTGGAATTGAAATAGAATTTTGTAGGGTTAAGCTGGTTTCTTGAAAATGCTGGAAATTATAGCTAAGTTTTTTCAAAACTATTTTGAGACTACAATTGTATGTGGTTGAAAGAATGTTTTTATCCATGTACAATGCAGATACCTTAGTAATCCAGTGAAAGAGATGGTTATGTCCTCTTTACTTAGGATGACGAATTTGTTTATTTTCTCCAGATCCATAATGGAATTTGATGTTATCTGTATAAATCACACAGTGTCGATGAACTCAGGTGTATGTCGAAGAGTAGGAGAGAAGCTATTCCCATCAAACATTCTTTTTTCCTTACTTAATTTCCTTTTTCTTGTCCCTCATTCTCTCTCAACTTCATTTTTTTCCATGTAAGATTGATGGCAAAGTATATTTACACAAAGTTTTAAACTGAATTAATGAAAATACATGATTATGACATATGAAAATTCAAAAAAATACCAGAATTATATGTGTTAGAAAATGTTTCCTTATCTCAGACTCTACATTTGAGCCTTGATTGACCCTTTTACTTAACCACACCAGGAAGTAACTACAGCTAACTACCTCTCATGCAAAATTTCAAAAGTAGTTTTATCTGAAAATACCAGTATATGTATATGTATGTGTATATTTATTAATTTATTAGGTATATGTAACTGGTTTATTTCACTCTTTAATATATCTTTAAAATGGTTAATATCAGTATACATCTGTGTGTATATAAATACATATATACACACACATAAGTATATATCTTAATCTATATCATTTCCCATAGAATTCCATACTATAATGTATTGTTATGACTACTGTTATATTGATAGAGACTTAGAATATTTTGCAATGTCATGATATTAATGAACATGCTGAAATTACATTTATTTGTGTATGAGTGTATGTGTACCTTGGCACACATACAAGAGTATATATTAACACTTTGAATGTAACCTAAAATTTCTGATGAATGAGTGTTTTCCATTCTATAAATTCATATTCCGTCAAAAACATCCAAATATTTTAAATATTTTAATCTTAAACTTAATTAACATTTTCCATGTTCAAATGTAATAGATTGTTTTACAAACTTTTGAAAATGCAGAAAATGTTAACAAGAAAAATGCCTATTCTTCTACTACATTTTAATAATGCCTATTGACATTTGCATAACTATCTGCCCAGAACTTTTGCAGAGAACTTGTTTACTGACATGTAATAGAAACTCAGTGAAGTTAACATGAGCTGAAATCAATAATTAAGTAGATAGATACAAGGTTTGTATTGAGTTAAGCTCAAGACTGCAGCCAGAGTTCAGACATGGGCTAGATTCACAGACTGAAATGCTCCAAGTTCTTTTATTCAACCTCTGATCTTTATACCTCTCTGAGTGTTAGCTTTGTTGATCTCTTTCCCTACAGAACATTTTTCTCTATTTTCCAGATCACCTACCAGATATTATTCTTGACATCTCACAAGTTCACAAGTTGCTGATATAATTATGGACAAATTTTTCTCTTTGAGAAGATATTTTTTAAAAAGATGCATATTGGTTCAGACAAGGTGAGGGGCTCATGGCTGCCTGCATCAATCAGTTGTGGTTGGGTTGAGAGGAGGGTTCTATGATCACTGAACAGCATTCAGGAAATTAATACTGAAGATTTGGGTGGAGTGTTATCTAACTACAAAAGGCAGTTCATTTTTTTTTTTTTTTTTTGCCATGAAATAATTCAATGCATGCCTTCTATAATTAGTTTTCATATGTTAACAATATGTTCTAAACGTATTTTCATATTGCTGAATATATGTTATAAATCACACAGTATTTTACTACATGAGCATATCACATTTTTAACCAGTTCTACATTTAGCATTTAGGGTGCTTAAACTTTATATTCTTGTAGGTAATGTTTTATGTGTAACCATTATTATTTTCCTAAGATGAATGAAAAGAAAGCAGAATTGATAGATCAATGTGTATGCATATTTTTATAGATTTATATATTATCAAATATCTGTTTTCCACCAGAAATGTGACGATTTGTTCTCTCATCAACATTTAAGAGTAACTATTCCCTACCCATACACTAACATCATTATGATAGAAATATCTTGATCTTAATGTAATATATCTTTGGCAATACATATTTGAAGCAAATATTTTTCTTATTATTTGGCCTTGATAAACCTCTACTATTTTTCTCTAATCTAGAGAGGCAGTATTTTTCTTTTGCTCCCTGTTTTATTCTTGCAGCCCAATAGTATGTAACTATTTGGACAAAATGTGTGCACAATCAAATAATTGGACTTTATTCCTGCAAAATTTCCCAAGTTGGTGAAAACACAGAAGTGAACTTTGCCCCTGCTTTACTATCTGTCTGTTAGGAATAAAATGAATATTACAAGCTTCTTGAATTGTTAAACATCTTTGTTTAAATACACAAAAGCAATTAGTTATTCATGTATGCCTTACTGGTCTCAGAGATAACTTTTGTGACAAGGACATAATTAGATTTATTTACTCTCATCATCATTTGTACTTGTTTTATCTGGAGATGTGCTCTTTCAGACTATTGATTTAACAACTTGGTACATTTTACTCTGGGATTTGTCTAAGAAAGAGAGTAAGAAACAAAAGGAATATAATAGTTCTAAGTCAATAGAAACATCAGTAGATTTATTTAGTTCTATTTTTATATTTTCCCCACTTTTTGAAACTTTGTTATGTAAAATTCACCAATAAAAGACTTAATATAGTAATTCAGAGTAATTCATTTACCCTTGCAACATGTATACAAAAATATCTGATATAAATCAAAATTGATATGTGAGACAATTCATTTCATCTGAAAATATATCATTATTATTGACAATAATTTTATATATTTAAAGTATACAACGTGATGTTTTGATACACATAGACATTGTGAAATGATTATCATAATCAAGCTAATTAACATATGCCTCACCTCACATAATTAGTTTCTTTAAAGTGAGAAGAGTTAAGATCTACTCTCTTAGCAATTTTCAACTAATACATTATAATTAATTACAGTAAACATGCTGTATATTAAGTCTCCTGAACTTATTCCCTTATAATTGAAACTTTGTACACTTTGACCAACAACTCTTGCATCCCCAAGCACTCCAGTCTCTACCAGTTACTATTCTACTATCTGCTTCTATGAGTTTGTCTTTCTTAGATTCCACATATAAGTGAGATCATGTAGGATCTGTCTGTGTGTATTTGACTTTTTCACTTAGCATAATGCTCTCCATATTCATCCATGTTGCAAATGACAGGATTTCCTTCTTTTTTTTAAGGCTGAATAGTATCCTATTATGCGTATGTACTTCTATTCATTTATCTGTCTATCTTCTATCTATCATTCTATCTATCTAGCTCACATTTTCTTTATTCATTCATCTGTTGATTAACACTTACGCTGTTTCCATATCTTGGCTATTGTGAATAATGCTGCAATGAACATGGGTGTACAAATATTTCTCTGCGATACTAATTTCGTTCCCTTTGAATCTATACACAGAAATGCGATTGCTAGACAATATGGTAGTCCTATTTTTAATTTTTTGAGGAAGCTCTACAGCGTTTTCTGCAACAGTGTATAAGGGTTCCCTTTCCTCCATATCTTTGCCAACACTTGTTATCTTTAGACTTTCTGATAATAGCCATTCTAACACTGAGCTGATATCTCATTGTGGTCATAATTTGCATTTTCCTGATGATTAGTGATGCTGAGCACCCTTTTATATACCTATCAGCCATACATCTTGTTCAGAAATACATCTATTCAGATCTTTTGCCCATTTTTAAATAGTTTTTTTTTTTGCTATTAAGTTGTATGTGTTCCTTATATGTTGCATATACTAATCTATCATTAATATATCACTTATAAATATTTTCTCTCATTCTACTAGTTATCTTTGTATTTTTATTTTCCTTTGTTCTGCAGATACATTTTAGTTTGATGTAGTCCCACTTGTTTATTGTTGCTTTTTTTGCCTCTGCTTTTGGTGTCATATACAAAAAGTAATTGCCAAGACTGATGTCATGGAGCTCGGCCTCTATGTTTTCTTCCAGGAGTTTTACAGTTCCAGGTCTTATATTTAAGTCTTTAACTCATTTTATGTTGTTTCTGTGTTTGGTATGGGATAAGAATCCACTTTCATTTTTTATTTTTTTTGCATATAGATATGCAATTTTCTCAACACCGTTTTTTGAAAATGCTATCCTTTCCCCATCACGTAATTTTGGCATCTTTCTTGAAGATGAGTTGACCATATGCGTGTCGGTTTATTTCTGGGGTTTCTATTCCACTCTATTGTCTGCATGTCTGGTTTTATGCCACTATCACACTGTTCTGATTAATATAACTTTGTAATGTAATTTGAAAACAGGATATGTGATGCCTCCAGCTTTATTCTTTTTTTCTCAAGATTGTTTAAGCTATTTAGGGCCTTAAAAATCATTGAAACTTTAAAAAATTCATATTACAATATTATATGATTACTAACTTAATAATTGCTCATGTAATTTATATTATGATTACTAATACATAATTACTAATTTACTTCATTGCACTAAATAACTAATATCTTAGTAATAAGTTTAGTCATTTATTCTATTAAAATAGCTATTTTAAAATTTAAAACTGAACAAGTCATAAATTTTGAGTATAGAATTCACAGCAAAAATCCATAGGTATGTACATTACCATTACCATATTTTCAAATATTTAAAGTCCCATGTTAATTTTCTATATGACTTTGAACACTCTCTTATTGTTTCAGCATGTTAAAATACTTAATTTAAAGAAAATTTTTTTCTAAAGCCCCATGAACTTAAACCTTTCTTCAAAATTTCAAAAACAATAATTCCAGATTTCTCTGTAGGCTTCACAAAGTCAATATGCATTCGTTAACACAGTGCCATTATGGAAGTTTCCAAGAAGGTTCCCCTTACCATGCAGTGCTCTAAAGTGCATTTTTAGCAGAGTCTGATTTGTGAATAAGTTAGTATTATTACTATGTGTATCATCTGAAAAAATTAAAGCAAATTTATAGCTTTTTAGAGGGTTCCACATAGAATTATTACCCAGTGAATTTTTTAGAGAGCATTTTTTGTGTGGCAGCATTTTACTAAAAAGTGTAACACATTAAACCCATTCAGAATAAATACAATGGATGACCTCACATTTCTTTTTATCCACCTCCCTTCTGGTCATTTAAAAAATATATAATATGTATTTGTCATCTTTCTAGGTATGTATCTATGTGTATGTGTATGTGTATGAGGGGGCACTTGTGGTGAAGTGAGCTGTGCCACTGAAGAAAGTTCAAGTTTTAGCTTCATGCTTCTCTGGAAAATCAGAAAGTTAATACTCACTTGAGTCTTTTTGTTGCTTTTCCAGGATACAAAATTGATTGGAAATACGTGGCCAATTTACATGATCTTTGTGCAGGATTCCATTCATCCCTACAGAGGCCATATGTATCCATTACGAACTGGATTGGGCTTACCACCAGTTATACCCCTTTGCCTACTTTTATCCCTTGTACCTCTAGCAAGTAAAGGAAACGTTAGTGAGAAGGAAGTCAAAAGTTGTTTTACAAATGCAATTTACTCTTGTGCAGACAAAAATCAGGAAATGGTCAGACTGCTAGGTTAAGGGGATTATGATATACTCTAAGTTAAGTTAGCAATCATAAATTTGTGATACTTGGGTCTTAGTGCTTCCCTGAATGATCTGGAAAACAATTTTAAAATGGCAAAATAATGAATAATGGTTTACTTCATTGCACTATCAGGCAAGAATTTAAAACATAGACCTGCTCCATGACTCAGATGTTTTAAAATTACATGGAAAGAAATTAATGTTTATTTGATTATCCACTCTCTGAAAATTAAAATTCTGAGGAGTAGGAAAGCAGCCCCCCATTTGTTTAAAGAAATTAAATCTTTACTACATGAGTGCCTGATTCTTTTTACAAGTACAACTTTTTAATTAGAGAGACATGATTTTCTCATTTGATATATATCTGGTTTCAATGTGCCATGGAAAAATATGAGAAAGAACATTATAAGATCCTTTTGAATAACAGCCATATTAGTGAATTACAAGCATTCCTACTTCAGAAATAGATAAAATTTTTGTTAAAGTAAAATCTTAATAATATCACATGCAAGACTTCAATGCTTACATCTATGCATGATTTAATTATTTTACTATGTACATATTGCAGCCAAATATTTGTGTTAATCATATTCTTTTCTTTGGATGCTACGTTTAGTGGCCCATTTTTATCAAAGAAACATCTATGGTAAGCTCTTTCCTTTCCTTTGGGTTTTGAACTTCAAAGCTCTGCACTATTAAAAATTTACAGCATTTTTTGTTTAAAGTAGACAACTTTCTTTGTTCTTTATTTGCATGTGTGTGTGTACGTGTTTTACCTGCTAATTTCTTTTTAAGATTCTTCATATTATATTGAAATTAATAATGTGGGGCCAGGGAAAAACTACTAACTTGTTTTCTGTACTATAGTTTCCTTTTTATGGAATTTTTAAAAATAAAATTTTATGGTATATACTCTGTGTTTCCTGGTTTCTCTTACTCAGAGTTATTACTTTGAGATTCGATTATGTTGAAACATGCATTATGAGTTCATGTCTTTGTACTACTGAATAATATTCCACAATGGAGTTTGTTTTTCCATTTGCTTGTTGATAGACTTTTGGGATGTTTCTAGTTTTGCAATATCAGAAGGAAGGTGCTGTGAACACTCACGTACACATCTCTGCATCAATCTATACTGTATTTTCTCTTAGGTAAAGGCTTAGCAATGTCATGGCTGGAACATAAACAATGTCCATTTTCAGTGCTCTTTCAGTAGGTCCGTGTTTCCTGCTGGCATTATTTTTTTTCTTCTGCCAGACAGAGTTTTTGAAAATACTTTTTTATATCAAGGATGTGCTTTTGAGGATTTTTTTGTTTTATATATCTTAAAATGTCTATATTTCATGTTAATATCTAAAAGATATTTGCAAAAAATATAAATTTTAGGTAGTCAATGTTGGCAACCTAAACATAACATCTCAGTCTACTGTTTTCTTACTTGCACTGTTTTTGTAAACAAAAAAAATCTGCTTTTCATCCTTGACTTTGTCTTATCTGTGCAGATCCTTTTACCCTGTCGGCTTTAAAGATTTTGTCTTTGTAAATGGTTTCAAAGAATTTGAATTGGATGAGCCTTAGTGTGGTTTTCATATTTTGTGCCTGAGGTACATTGAGCAGGATTGTGTCTCAATCCATAAACATTTAGTTCCTGCTCCTCTCCAGATCACTAAAATTCTTACCAACATCACCAAGGTTTTTTTTTATTTTTTTATTTTTTTTATTTATTTATTTTTTTATTTCCATATACACTAAACAGTTTATTGTGTTTCATATATGTTTTGCTCTCTAAGCAGTGCTTGAGAAATGTGGAACTTTGTCCTCCTTGACATCCTATGCTCCTGATTTTTTTCTGCTTCTGTGTCTAAGCCTACTCAGTCTCCTCTGTGGATGTCTCTTCTTCTTTTCCTCTTTACATATTGGTATTCCTTCTTCAGAGTTACTTTTTCTTTCTCACTCTATTTTTTCTGATACTCATATCTTCTCTTTTTCAACTGCCAATTACATACTGCTGACCATCTGAACTATTCTAAATTCCAGATGTGCACATCCATTTGTTTATTGTACATTTCTAAATGGATGTCTCTCAACACCCTCCTCAAATTCAGGCATCTTCTCCTCAAACTCAGAAAATATTACACTGAGCACACTATCATCCTATTAATTTGACTACTTCCACAGTGCTCTCTGTTTCTGGGTGCTAAGTCAATGTGTATAATTACAGGTTGCCTTTAATTATCCTTTCTGGGAGTGCCCATTGAACTACTTAATTTAATGTACCTGCAAAACACTTTCATATCTAACCTAAATCCCAGCTCTAACCTCTCTTGTCTAGTATAATATGTTGCCATTTTTAGTCTGGAAATGACCATGACTAAACTTCTATGTTGCTATGTAAATCTATTATTAATATTGCATAAAATAAGAAATCATTATATATACATATATTTTTGAAATGTATTACATTTATTAAAGGTTTTACAAAAATTGTAATCAGGATTGTCAAGCATGCTAAGAATTCAATAATTATTTCTAGATAATATGATTAAGAGACACACACTTAGATATGTCTTAAAGTTTTCAGGATGTCTATAATGACACATGCTAGTGCAATATTGTATAGTTCTTTAATATTTCTGGCATTTATGTTATTGAGTATTTGTCTTTTAGTTGGATTTTGCTGTTTTGTTTTTAAGTAAATAGCTATTGATTCAACTTAATGTAACTAACCCTATATTGACATAAATGTCATTGCTTGCCTTTCAAATTTTATGATATTTAAAAATATTAAAATCGTGAATAATTTATCTCTGCATGATTTTCTTTACACAGAAGTTAAATTATTACTTCAAATGTAATGCAAATAGATTTTGCATTAAATGTAGTAGATTATATTATTTATTATAATTATATAATTATATTTATAACAATAAATTATATTATTATTTCAAACTTACAGATGGATTTCAACACTTTAATATTGCTATTTAAGCATTTATGTCATATCTTTGGTGGCCCCCAAAATTTTCTATTCCTTATCAGAGCTAAACAATTAGAAACTAATGCCTTTTACTTACTCTTTTAAAAATAAATAAAATTCTCATATAATAAGTAATAGATATAAGTAATGATAAAATATATTTCTTCAGTATATTTCTATCACTTAAATTCCTAGTTATCCTTGAATAAATAGGATGAGAAATATTTTGGCATACTATTAGTAGACTATGTTAACCAATGGAAACATATTGTAATGGCACTTTTTTCAAGACAAAACTGACTGTGAGGATTAAAGTCTTGTTTATTGTGCATTCATTTCACTAGTTTGTGTAAAACTTGGAAAATACATCAAAGTAAAAACAGATTGAGTCAAAACTCACATAAATGTCTTGCCTTCAAATATTTTACATTCTAGGGATCAGGTGGTTGAAAGAGGAGACAAACATTGATACTTACATTTTAATTAGCTTGGGGGGCTTGTGTGGGTTTGAGATAACAAAAGTAAATTAAAATTAAATAATATAAAACAGCCTTCTAAGAGTCAACATTATCATGTGGCATAAACAGCATACTTCATGAAAATGGAGAGATGAAAAGTTAAAGATATAGGCAAAACAGAAAAAAACAGATCTCATCCAATTTGCAGTCATCACAACAGAAATATTACAGAATAATATTTAAGATAAATTTTCGGTAAAATTTTTTACATAAAGGTTTGTGGTTAAGGGAAAATATATTTATATAAACAGATATAAACAAGGGAAAGTAAGATTTAGGAGAGACAGATATTTTATATTTTAAAGATGTAAGATTTTGAATTGTTGAATAAATAGAAATAAAGCAAGAAGAGCAAATTTGAAGGATATTGGGATGAACAATTCAAACGACATTTAGACTTTGTTGGAAAGTAAAGAATCAAACTCTTATTTTTGAGTGTGGAGTAAACACAAAGTGGTACTTTCAAAGACACTAATTGGGGATAACATTGAGCAAAGTTCACTGAAGCACGTGAGAGTAGAAAATGACAATCTGGATGAAATGATTGTAATAGTCTACACATTAATTACAGTCATGACCTTCAGGATGAACGGCCACCAACAAAAGGGATAAGTGGCACTGTACAAATTGAATAAACTTCCTTTTGAATGTCTAAGCTAATTCCAAATATTTTTCTTCTTAGTATATATGAATACATATTTTTCTATTTGTTGAAAGACTATATTACTTTTATAGCACCACACAATGAATTAATAACATGTTTAATGAAAATGTCTTACACTATAGAAAACAAAGATTTTGCTATTTTTCTAAAAGAAACATTAGAAAGATATTTTTTCTGAGAATAAAAAGATAAAAAGACAATGAAGTAAGCTAAAATGCATATTGTGATTAAAATGGAAGCTAGGACATAAAATAGAACAAGGAAACAAAAGCAATACACTAATGGATTTAAATCCTGTGTCAGAGACAGTAAATAGGCCAGTTATGAAAATCAATTGTATTTCTATACACTAACAATAAACAACATGAAAATGAAATTAAGAAAGCAATTTCATTTATAATAGCATCAAGGAGAAAAAAATACTTAAGAATAAATTTCACAAAAGAAGTACAAAACTGAGACTCTATAAAGAGCAAACTATTGTTAAAAAATTAAATAAGTCCAGAATAAATGGAAAGACATACCATGTTCATGAATCAGAAAAGTTACTATTGTTAAGATGGTCATACTTTACAGATTCAACAAAATCACTATCAAAAATCCCAGCTGATACTTTTCAGTAATTGACAAGCTAATCCTACAATTCACATGTAAAGCAAAGCACTCAGAGTAGCCAAAAACAGTCTTGAAAATAAAAATCATAGGAGTACACACACTTCTGGATTCCAAAACTTACTACAAAGCTACGGTAATGAAGATACTGAGTTACTGGTTTGGGAATAGACACATAGATCAATCAAATAGAATCAAGAGCTCAGTAATAAAGCATATTATTTATAGTCAATTAATTTTTGACAAAGTGCTAAGAATATCTAATGGGGAAAGAATATTCTTTCAACACATATAAAAGTACTATGAGAACTGTATGTCTACATTCAAAAGAACAAAGTGGGACTTCTCCCTCACAACATATGCAGAAATTAACTTAAAATGTACCATAGATCTAAATATAAGAGCTAACACTATAAAAGTCCTAGAAAAAATTATAGAAGTGATCTTTGGGACCTCGTGTTATGTAAAACATTTATAGATATGATGATAAAAGCAAAAGTACCAAAAACATATAAACTAGACCTTATCAAAATTAAATATTTTTTACTTGTTTATTTACATCATCGATAAAGTAAAAATACGAGCCACAGAATAGGAGAAAATAGTCATGCAAATCATATATTTAATAAAGGACTTGCAGTTAAACCATATTAAAAACTTTTACAAATTAGCAATAATTCAATTAAAAATGGGCTTCTTGAGTCAAAAAACTGAAAAAAACCCCATAAACTTCTTAACAGAATTATTCAATGAGTTAATGGAAGTTAGACTGAACAATTATCATTATGCCTAAAAGCAAAAGTAATTGTTGTTATGTAGAAGTTCCTGGCTGTTACTTCTCTTCTTCCTCAAGAAAATTTATAATGATATTCCATATCCATCTGTTTATAAAACATATAACAGACAGAAGAGAGTAATAGCAAATGAGAAAATGGAAAGAACCAGTTATGCTATCTAAGATAAAACTCTTTAATGCTTTAGATTTCCTAAGTAAGAATAGCAGTCATAGAATAATACTTTTCTGTGATTATCAATGCTGGGAAAGTGAAATAATTTAAAAGTTCCCTAAATTCTACATGAAGGAAAATATATATAGATATAGATATATATTATAGATATAGATATAGATAGAGAGAAGAAAACAGAGGAAGGGGTTAAAAATCAGAAATTTTTTAAAAAATAAAGAAAGAGGAGAGAATGAAAAGGGAAGGACTAGAAAATACATTATGAAATGAAAGCAGGAAGACAAAAATGAAAGGAAGAAGTTTCCATTTTAAGTGTGAAAAGAAACTCCAAACTGAGGAAGGTTATGCCAGCAATGTCTAAAACAGAGCTGGGAAAGCTTAAGATGCTGGACTCCAGTCAAGTATACACCTGGATGAAATTTGACCTGTTAAACTGGGCCAAATTGTAAAACCAGCTGCATGAGATTGCAACTGTTTATATGGCCTGATCACCAACGTCCTGAAGAGACAGCTGTGATGAACTAAACAGCCATCATTGATCATGGACTGTGCTAAAACCTTTCAGATATGTAAACTTAACAGTAAACCTTTCTAAGCCCTTGCCCAACCTATACTGATGGAAAATGATTTGGCTGCTTACTATACCTGTGTCTCCTCAATTGCAATTCCTGAGACCCCAATTAAAATGTGTTTCTTTTGTTTGCTGCCCTGCAATGTTGGTTTTATTTCTTAATAGTTGACATAAATATTATTTTCTTCCCTACAAAGCTCAACATGTTCTAAGTAGAAATGTTTGTTATCATTTATTTTTCTTTTTCCTCTTTGTGTTTATGTTTTTAATTGACTAATAAAATGTATATGTATTTACTGTGAACATGTTTTGAAATACATACATATTGTGGAATGGTTGAATCAGGCTAAATAACATGTGCATTACATCACACATTTATCATTTTTTATAATGAGCACACTTAAAATATACTCTTACCAATTTTCAAGAATGCAATATATTGATTATTAACTATAGTCATGATGTTGTACAATAGATCTCTTGAATTTATTTCTCCCCTCTAACTAGAGTTTTGTATCTTTTGATAAACATCTCCCAACTCCACCTCCCCACTCTCAGACCCTGGGAACCACGATTCTACTCTCTTCTTCTATGAGTTTCACATTTTTAGATTCCACATATAAGTGAGATCATGTGATTTGTCCTTCTGTGCCTGGTTTATTACACTAAATGTCCTCCAGGTTCATATAGGTTGTTGCCAATGACAGGATTTACTTCTTTTTTAACCTACACGTTATTTGAGAGTAAACCTCCATTTTCAATGAGGTTATACCAGATGGCAAAATGTGGGATCTCTCATTCTACCTCTAGACAGAATGAGAAAGAAAAGCTTTTTTTCAATTTTTTTTCTAAGTTGAAACAACAAAATTACTACCCAATAAAGACATAACACAAATATTTCAGAACTAGTTTTGAATATTATTTTTTCCATAGACTTTCTCAGAATTTAATAGTAAATATCGAAATGGTTATGAAATACTATATTATTGCTAGGTCTATGTAGTTATAATAGTTATAGGTTGTTTAATATAAGAAAGTTATTTTATACCTACTGAAAAATGTACATACTAAGTAACTATCTTGTAATGTTCACTATTTGGCTTTTTATTAGTTGTTTTATTTCACATGCAAAACATATTCCTGTATTAGAGGGCAACAACTGAAGCAATGCTACGCAAATCACCTTGTTTTATAGCTTGTGACATACTAAACAATTCACAGAATACAAATACAAGATTACAATGAGATAATTGCTTTACACACTGAAGTCTTTGGTGCTCTATTTATTAACTCTTTTGATTAAATAGTTCAAATTAATTTGAACCAAAATACCAAATAAAATTTGATGACTTACTTATAAAAATTTCAATGCCATTATAAGACAGTTATATTGTTTTATAAAAGGTCTATGAAAGGCTCAATTTTAAAAAATATTTTAAAATATGATTGAAAATGTGCAACAAAGAAAATGAACACTTCTTTGTTGATATTTGTGTTTGCGTTTGGGGGGGAGGTATCAACATCAACTTCTCACAAATGAAAAAGTGAAGACCTATTATACTAAAAGCATATATAAAATGGTAAATTTTCACAACCTAAACCTTCTATTGATTAGCATAATTGTGTGTTTCATAAGATACAAATATGAATTATGTGTGATCACTGTTAACTTTAGGTACATTTCTTCTCCAAAGCTCCTAATTTTTATACCTTTTAAATCAATATACTAGGCTTCAACAAAATTTATAATTATTTAATTACCTATAAAACAATGTTACCCTTTTATACTGTTTACCAAAATATCCAGGGCACTCACTAGATTTCAGAAATTTCTCTTTCAATAGAATCATCATTCATTACCTTTGTACTATTGTAAGAAATGAATTATCATGATTGGAATTGACTTTGTCACTTTTTGAAACATCTGATGGAACTGATAAATGACCGGTATTACATACCTCTCTGGAGGACTTAGTCTCTTAATGGAGACAATACATTAACAGTTACTTCTTTATCTTTCATACATGTATTAACAAAAAAACATGAGATCCATGGAAGAAGGAAAAGGAGAAAATTCTGGCGAAAGCGGTGGAGTGGGGAAGGGGAAAATGCAATCTGCAGATTTGAGAATCTGCAACCTCAGGGAAAAACTAAATATAGGCACTCCAAGGAGGGAGAGGGAAGCTGATATTTATGACTAACAGGGCCTGCCTTATGTATGTATTCAGTAGGTTTGGGGAAGATCTATGAATATTTATGAAGGAAGTTGGGTATATGAGTAAAACATTCTGTGTTCAGGGTGGGGTTTTAGCATTCAAATGAGGCAGAATTTGGTTCTTTATATCAAAAGGTGAACTACAGGACACAAAGATGGCTTGTATGCAGTCTCTACAAACTGGCTGAAATTGGCTTGAAGTCTGTGGCTGTTTATCAGGAAAGGACCTTTGCAAAGCTGGTCCCCTGTCCAATGAGAGCCATGATGGGACCACTAAGTGGGGGCGCTCCATTGGCTGGCATCAGGGGATCTGTTGGGGTGAGCAAAGAAACCTTTCTGCTGTAGTTGTTCTGATAATGCTTATCAGGAACTGGTCTCTGCTTAATTACAGCAAAGACAACCTTGTGGCAGTCAGTAATACAGGGGTACATAACCAACCCCTCACCCTGCTGGCCATTCAATTATATTTGTGGTGCATCTCATTTCAGCCACAGGGAATCCATTTTGTCCTCCTGTTGCCTTACATTTTAACACACGAGTAAGAAAACTTGTAATGAAGAATAAAAACAATGGATTTAGAAAAGTCGTCATTTAGTCTAAATGAACATCATTCTTCAGAAATGCTATGAGTTCATGTTATAGAATCCCTTTTCTACAAAAGAGAAAAATCTTTCTTACTTTGTTGGAAAGCACAGTAGTGATTTCTGATGGAAAGAAGGGAGTCAAGACTGGAAGAGATAAAAGGGGGAGATGTGATATTTTCTTGAATTGAGTAATCTTTATGTGGTTGTGTTCAGTTTGTGAAAATTCATTATAGACATGATTTTCACACTTTTGAACAGGTGTATTATCCTAAAATAACAGTTCATTTTAAAAGTCGTGTATCTTAAAAAGATAAACGTAACTTCTAGAGCCGCACATGTCGAAAGGTCATCTACAGGCACAATCTGCTTAAATTGAATATTAACTTTGGAAACTAATTCTGATGCAGATATTTTCTCAAAAAGTAGTGGGTAATAATATTCATGAAATCAGTTTATCAGTATGCCATCCTTAAATGTCATCAAAAGTTTGCACAGTTACAAATTAATCAACTTAAGAAATGCAATTCTGTACTTAACTATTCAATATATGTGAACTTTTAGTGGAGTTTAATGCTATTGGAAAAGTTTATTGCAACATAAAATATTGTAACTAAACAAACCAAACACAAAGTAAATAAATAGTTATAGATTTACCTCATACAATAAATGATAAGCAACTCTGGCAAGAATATTCGGAGTATTCTCCATGGAAGTATTCTTTTGATTCTATTTCCCCCACATACTACATATTCACCTAATCTAAAATTTCCTACATTTCCAACAGCCAGAATTATGGCCCAAATGGTTTGATTACCAGGTTTTCAGAAAGAGAAGTGAGGAGAATATTTTTCCTACTTCTACTCAAGACCTAAAGGAGTTGGCTGCCCTGACTTGCTCATGCCTGAGAACTCTTTGTTTTATGGATGGTGTCTGTCCTTGAAAAGTGAGGATAATTTCACTTTGCATCTGGGAAGACTGGCCATAGAAGGAGAGTTATTACTAGCAATCTTTCAGGTTTAATCATGTGTAAAACTAAAAACCCTATTCACTCCATATGCATTTATACATTTATAGAAGAGTCCACGGCAGAAGCTGGAAGCACAAAGTAGAGGTCTACTAAAACAATTTTTAAAAATCAAATTAATATATGTAAAATAATAGGAAAATTGCTGAATTGTATGAGATGCCTATAAAGTAGACATAAATCATTACTTTTTCAAGCAAAACCAAAATACATGCTTCTCTACCTACGACCCATACATTCCACTGGTATGTTCTTTTCCTATATGCTTTGCCCATGTTTACCAGAAATTATGGATTAGAGTGTTTATAGAAAAAATAATTGTAAAATAAAACATAACTGTAAAAAACTCATATTTTCAACAAAAGTAAAATGCATAAATTAATGACAACTTCACCAGTACAATATTTTATAATGCTAAAAAGGAATTGTTACTACTTGCAAAAATATGAATAAATATTTATAATACTAAATTACAGGACAAAAGACCAGATCTGCTTAAACTCCACATTAAACACCCTATTAATGTCCACCTATTTAATGAGTCCACTCTATTAATGAGTCATTAAAATGTACCAAGTTGCAATCGCTATAAAAACCATAACTTGGTCGCTTCTAGCTATGGCTCAGATTTCTGTAACCTATCTTGAGTTTGTCATCTATATCCATCTTGAATTTGTAGTCTATGTTATACTTTCCCTTTGCCATGACTCTTTCTAAATTTCACTCATGTTTAGTGAGCCCTTCAGGTTACCTCAATTGCCGCCTGATGTCAACACATGCTTTTGTATCAGGAGTGAGGCATCAATTCCAACAAAGAACACTGCTGCCCAAGTCAGGGTGAAAGAGGTCCAATATAATCACCCTTGGAGAGGCAGAGATTTGATTTCCTCAGCCTTGTTCAGCTGTGGTAGCTACATTTTGTCTTTCACTGCTATTATAGCTACAGAAACACCAAAAGACCCCTCAGTGAATTTTCCATGTTTCAGATGTACTTTTCCCTGCTTCTTCTAAGAAGCAGTAACCCTACCTCCTCTTAATCATGAAAATCCTGTACTTTCTCCAGTATAGTAACTCCTTTCTGGCCTGTTCATCTGAAAGAGATATTCAAAACATACCAAGCTTCAGGTTTTGATGTACTGTGCTCTCCGATGACAGTGTTGCTCTGCTGGGAACTTGGACCTTCAACCAGCAAAGCTTCAGCTTGTAGAGAAGCAGAGCAAAATTTCTAACAGTGGGTCACTAAGAGTTAAAGAAACCAATCTCAATTCTATTATTTGATTCCCGGACCATTCCTTCTACATATAAAGGACACAGCAGCATATATTGGCTGTTGTTTTCATAAATATATAGTTGTGTCTCAACTTACGATAGGGTGTGTTTTAAGATATGTTCCATTTACAATGGGTTTATCTAGACATAATCCCATCATAGAGAATCATGCTGAATGCATATTACTTTCACACCATCATAAAGCTGAAAAATCATTAAGTTGAAACATCCTAAGTCGGTGATTCTGGCTAGCCAGTCATGTAATAACAACGTGGAGGACAGTATTCACAGTGTCGTCCACAAAGGTGGTGCCTTACTTAAATGGCAGTCCTTCGCTAGATATTTCCAGGTAATTCGGCATTTGGTATAAACAGTGGCTTATTTAGACATGTGTCCATTATTGCATATACTTTACTATAAAATGATTCTTTTTGTCTGAGGCAATAATATGTGAAATTTCATGTCAATATATCAGTTATTCTCTAAGCTCTTAGTGGTAACTGCAGAAACATTTGGGGCTGGGAAAGAAATTCGTATCTGGAGTGAGGCATCAATTCCAACAAACAACACTGCTGCCCAAGTCAGGGTGAAAGAGGTCCAATATAATCAATTTGTCCCTAATGGTAACTTATTCTCCTTCGGGGCCCAGTGCTAGTGAAACATTATACCTAGCAGTCACTAGATAAGCCTCAGTGAGGGGAAGCACATACTCTTGACTTCATCTTTACCAACATTGCCACTTCCTTCATGAGTCCATTGTACAATGCTATAGCTAGGCACAGGGGCTGGCTAGTATACACTATAAAAGCCATTTGTTCTCCAGGTTGTGGAATTGTCCTTCTGCATTGGATTCTCTCTGCTGGTCCATCTTCATGCCTCTACTTCTACACCAGAACCCATTTTCTATGATCTTTTAGTTTTGTTCTGTATCCTCTAGATTCTGACTAGCCAGTCATTTGCCACTACATAGTAGCTCACATATATCCTTATATCAAGCTATGTCTACTTTCTGTAAAATAGGCTTCAGTTTTTCCCTTGAGGCTGTAAGTTTGAGTTATGAAAGAAAAGATCATTGCAACATAGGTAATGGGGCTCTGAACCACTTGTCAATGTAATTTTCTGGACGCTCTATAAGACTGGGCATCTAATTTTTAAAGTATCATTTTTGTCATAGAATGTATTGTTGACACTTCTGCCCAAAATTATGACTTGGTGGATCTGGCAAAGCTCAATTAGTGATGAGTAGTTCTGTTCACGTGGTCACTTAATGTTTAATTGTCAAACTTTCAGTCTCAATTAGTAATCAGTATTATGTCAGGAAGTGATTTTCAAATAGCATGCACTTTTTCCTTGAACAATTCTTCACCATTTTTCTAGAACCTAAGAGGTCTGAGTTGTTACTCTACAATTAAGTTTGCCAGAGACTGAACGTGAAATTCTTATCAAACATGGGCATATTTTTTATTTTTATTTTTGTAGAATCAAATGTGATCTTGCACCACAACTTAGACCTATTGGAGAAACCTCAATTTATTTGGGTCTTACTCAAAATTCTCAAATTCCTAATTTACCTAATGTGTTCATGGGAATAACACTCTCGATTGTAGTATATGCTCTTCAAAATCTACAGAAATCTGCCAACTTCTCTGCCTGTTAGTCGTCAGTGGTACAAAATGCAATAATTTGATCTTAACCTTAGTAAGACTAGTTTTGAAGACCCTCTCATAGTTTTCATATGATAGCCACTATTGTAGACAGGGTCAACCGGAAGTCCCTAAACTACTCTGTTCAGTCAAGATAGAAAATAAAATGCTAGATACGTATTGCAAAAAATATTTTCAAAGAGCTCATATTCTGTTCAGCCAAGATAGAAAATAAAATGCCAGATACATATTGCAAAAAATATTTTCAAAGAGCTAACATTGTATCACAGTTTTAAAGTGCCATACCAATAATATTAGCATCAGGCCTGGGTTTCTTGCTGGGACATTAAATTCTTAAACACTAAGTAAAGTATCAGTTTAATATTAGTCATAATTCTACTTCTGGTCCTATATTAAAACATATACAAACTAAAATGCAAACGAGAAAAAATTTGACAAAAAGGGACATAAACAAATATTTATTCTGCAAATACATTCATTAATTTATCTCAGTATTTTATATAACACAAAAAGTTTTCAAAGTGTGATTAAAGTTTAAAAATGGCATATGTGTTTTAGTTTATACAAAATATTGTACAGGGAAATTTAAAAAGCAGAATACATAGTTGCATATACAGTCTACTATAAAATACTGAAAATTCATAAACAGAGAGTAATGTCTGGAAGGACAAGTGTCAAATGGGAATGGGGCTATTTTTAAGTAGTTTAAGTTACGATGCATTCTGTCTTCTTCTTTAAGGTATTAGCTTTTTTTTCTATCCTGGTCATAAAATGTTTCTAGAAAAAAATTAAAGACATACTAATAAAATATAAACTAACTCTTGCAGTAATGTAATACAATTTTTTTTTTTTTTTTTTTTTTTGCGATGGAGTCTCGCTTTGTCGTCCAGGCTGGAGTGCAGTGGCGCAATCTCGGCTCACTGCAAGCTCCGCCTCCCGGGTTCCCGCCATTCTCCTGCCTCAGCCTCCAGAGCAGCTGGAACTACAGGCGCCCACCACCACACCCAGCTAATTTTTTTGTATTTTCAGTAGAGATGGGGTTTCACTGTGCTAACCAGGATAGTCTCGATCTCCTGATATCATGATCTGCCCGTCTTGGCCTCCCAAAGTGTTGGGATTATAGACGTGAGTCACCGCGCCCCGCCTATACAATACATTTTAAGGTGTCAAGCCTAGAATATTTTTGTTACAATATATCATACACAAAAAATGTTTAAAGTGTGTCTTTAATTAAATTTTATTTATTAAGCATATGTTAAGTCTTAAGTGTATATTAAGAAACAAAGTAAAATATTATATATAGAAATATACATATATTAATATAGGCAATGTTACATACTTTATATATACATCAGGTATATATTAATTCAATAATATTTTAAGACATGGGGGAAAACAGATCTAACATCACTTTAAATATACCAAAGAATTATTTCCTTCTGCTGATTAACAAAAGAGTCTAACATTTGATTTTATTAAAACCCGATTTCTATCCAGTGACTATCTATTAATTTTGTTATTCTTATACACCTTAATCTAGGGAACATTTTCTCTTTTTATACTATTTGATAGAAAAGTTCAGCAATTATTTGATAACCTCTGGTAGTGAGCCCAAAGGGATGTAAGTCTATCAGAAGAATGTATAGATAATGTAGTACTATTTACTTACTTATTTTAAAAACTTTCAGTGAAAATTCAATAGAGCATCAAGTTTATCAGTGATTGAATTAAATGCTAAGAACTTTCAGATGGCACACTCATTATCTTTAGAAAAGTCCAGCGTGAAATATCATTAGATTATCCACCATATAAAGCTGAAAACCCAATACCCAGCCTTCCCCTAGTAATGCAGAGAAGCAATTATTCCCAAGTGCTAATGAGGGTTAGAATTTAGTGCTTTTAATTTGCTTATACAAGGAGTTTACTCTCTTGACTGTCCTCTCAGTAGTTTTAGGTACGTGACAGTAATTTTAAAAGATAAAGTGAATATCTTATTAAAGTTAACATAGTGTTGTAACTGTTAAATCAACTTTGAAAAGTGGCCAGATGGCAGGATTTTCTTAAAGTGATAAATAACTGAAGAATATGCACTATTATAAAAATGAATAGAAGTGAAGTCATGTATGACAAGAGAAATCAGGTTGGTTATGAAGATTCAAGGTCATGTGTGCTTGTATTTAACAAAGCTGTGGCTACTTTCAACGAAGTCAGTAGCCAGATGCATAAAAGTTCAAGTAAAACAACTTTAAAGACAGTAGGTTTAAATAGGCTCAGACCGAGATGTAGCAATGGTTCCCAGCAAGGTTGCTGGAAAATTGCAGATTTTCTCAGGTCATGCTTAATACTAAAGGAACTATAAAAATAATAGAAAGGAGGTAGAGTCCTAGATAAGGGAGGTTATCTCCCTTATCTGGAAAAATTCCCCTAAGTATTAGGATTTGTCAAAAATTGTTCACTTCCACAAAATGCTAAAGGCTGTTTGAACCTGGTGTGAGACTCAGATGATTTTCTCTCCTGAGCTATGGAGAAGGCCAAGGCAAAACTTAGTATTGTGATAGTAATAAAGAAGTGGGAAAGAGATCAAAATATATAAATTAAACTAACCAAGGTCAATAATTAAGTTACTCTTGCTCTTTCCTTACTTTTCTGCAGGAAACCCTTTGAAAATAGATAGATCACGATGCAAGGAAACCATCTTATTTATATTATTTTCCCTATCAACTTAACATCATTTAGAGTTTCAACCAGGGGTCAGCAATTGTTTTCTACAAGTGTCAGATAAATATTTTAGATTTAGTAGGCCAAATAGTCTCTGTTAAATCTGTACTCAAGTCTGCACATGCATCACAAAAGCTGCTGTAACATATATAAAGGAATGAGCATGGCTTCGTTCTAACAAAGCTTGCTGTACAAAAATAGGTGAAAGGCTAGATTTAACCTAGGGGTCATAATTTGCAAATGCTTGGCTTAGACTGTGGAGACTGTATTAGTTAAGCATAGACAATACAATCAAGAGATTCCAAAATACAGTAACTTATGCAAGATACAAATCCACTTATCTTCAACATAACTGTCCAGAATTAAAACAGTTCAGGGCTGGTCGGGAGGCCTTGCCATCCTCAAATCTGAGTCATTCCTAGCCCCTCTCTTCATCAGATCAGGATTTGGTTCCTCTTGGTACAGTGATGGATAAACTAATAGATTCAGTGACTTTGTACATGACATATAATGGGGGAGAAAAAATAGGGTAACTATAGAAACAAATGGGGAAGAAAAATAAAAACAAACAAAACACAGTCTAAAAAGCTCTCCCTGTTAGAAAAATGATGGCTTTGAAACAGTTTTCATTGGTTGATAACATGCAGAGCAGAACCATGGGGTGCTTCAGCCATGGACATGAAGTTGAATTCCTTGTTGAGACATGGTTCTGCTTTCTGGGGAGGAACTTTCTTGCTCATTGTCTTCTATAATCCTGGACTTTTTATTAGTCTGTTCTCATGCTATTATAAATAATTGACCTAGATTGGGTAATTTATAATGGAAAGAGGTTTAACTGACTCACAGTTTCAAAGGGCTCGGGAGGCCTCAGAAAACTTACAATTATGGCAGAAGGGGAAGCAAACACGTTCTTCTTCAGATGGTGGCTGGAAGGAGAAGTGCTGCACAAAGTGGGAAAAGCCCCATATAAAACCACCAGATCTCCAGAGAACTCACTCACCATCACAAGAACAGCATGGGATAACTGCCCTCATGGTTAAATTACCTCCCACTGGGTCACCCCCAGGACATGTGGGGGTTATAGGAACTACAATTCAAGATGAGATTTTAGTGGGGACACAACCAAACCATATCAATTTTCAATCCTTCTAAATAAATCTTCTTTTTCCATTAGTTTAAATAGTCCCATGTGAGTTGTACATAAGTATGATCTCTTTGGCCACACTGCACACATTTCACAATTTATTTTTGTAGGTTTCGGGTCTGAGATTACTTTAGGGGTGGGACCATGTGTTGTTGCTGTTGTTGCTGCTGTTTTTAAATATACAAAGCTACTGGTATCATCACGAATGCAGTTCTTTTGAAAACTCAGAAACTTTTTAGTCTATTTGATTTCAATCACTTCCATGGGAATGTAACTACAGCTCAAGATTTATATTGGACATAGGTTTAAGTCTGTTTTGTAAAAACCACTGAATTTCTAGGTCTATTTTTACAGCCCATAGCCTCTACCTTAAAAACAGTGTTACGATGCTGTTAGAGATTGCTATTGCTGTTTTATGATCTCTCAAGCAACCAGCTGGTTTATACTATGTTCTCTTAATATAAATAAAACTGAAAACTGTATTGGTAGTCATCCAGGGATATAGGTACTATAGATAATGTTGAAAATACAGAGAAAAGAACTAGCTTTCTCTATATTTGCTTCTGATGTTTGTAGCAGGAACAATAATGTTATTCTGTTCCAAATGGCATCTTAATATAACATTCTAATTTTTCAACAAAATCCTCTGAAAGCACTTCAATGAGTTAGGAATTGGTGCAAAGTTTAAATAATTCAACCTTTTCTTTAAACTCAGAGAAAGATCTGTATTTAGCTACCTGTAATATACCCCCAAAATTGATTGAAATCAGAAACCACATACATAAATGTAGCATGAAATAAACCTATGCTCAAGTTGTGTACACGTGAATATTGATATCTATCAAAATCATACCAATATTTATAACTAATTTTGTTGAGCATTTTCTACATGCCACATTCTACAGTAAGCAATTAGAAGGCAATTCGAAGGCAATTTGGAAGTTCAAACTCACACAACTAAAAAGAGACAGAGCTGAGACTTAAATTTGTAACATTTGAGAAAAACCATATTCAGTTAACTAGGTCAAGGTACAAACAATCTCAATGCATAGAAGGCTTTTATTCTTAAAATAGTTTACCAAGGTTAGTTATTTCTTTATGCAGATCTGATGATTACAGATTTATTAATACAGCTGACACAGTTGGAATGATTTTTTAAATAACATTGATGTAGTTTGAAGGTCTGATATTTCAAGGTAGGCTCCAGACTAAGTACATTCATCTAGTTGCCAGGAAAATTGAAAATGAAAGTAAATATCTGGAAGACTGAAAGAAAGAATAATCTACCCCTGGATTTAAGGTTTGTTAAAATGATTTTTTACCATGCTTCAATAAATAATCTGTTTCTCTTTCAAACTCTTTTTTTCTCTGAATCTTTTAACTTAGAGAGAGGATCTTGGTATAGCTGTGAAAAATGGGGATATTGAAAAAATATTCTGTGGCTTAAAGGTAAAATGGTAAGATCCATTTCAACTGTAACCTCAGCTGTATAAAGGGAAAAGCTGGATTTTTTCTCAAATTTTGGAGGAGTCTTGACAATATAAATTTTATTTTTTGAAATAAAACAACTATATTCTAACGAATACTTCCTTCATACTGAGAAGGCTTCAAATATCTTGTCTCTATTCCAGAATTTATCACTTTGTGTTATTAGAATAACCTCATTTCAGTTATTCAGATTTGGTTGTTTTCACATTTAAAACTTTATTCTCAATTCAATTCAAAGTATGATTTCCCCTCCCTATCTTGAGGCAAGCTACCGCCCTGGCCATGGCTTTCTGAAATGGGGACAAATCTGGCCTGACACTAGGACACTTTCCCCTGTCTCTTTTTTATGCATAGGATCCAAGGTAGGGTAAAAGTTTCAGGGAGAGAGGCTAGGGAAAACCAAGGTCTCCTGGTAAGCCGGTAAAGGCTTCACTCTGGTTTAGTCTCTTCTGATTGATCTTTACCCCTTTTCTTAGCTGGTGGTCTTCACATGGGTATACGTTTGGTGTATACCACCAAGTTGGGCATGCCTCTGCTTATCTCAGTAGCTTCACAAAGCCCCTTCTTCCCTACGCACTGCTCTTAGATGTGGAGCTATGGGAAAAGCTGAATTTTTATTCACTCCTACTTTGGACCCCATATTACAAGGTGAATGGCTCACCGTTTTCTTCCCTGGAACACCAAACCACTTCCCTTTCTAGTACTACTACGCAGACTGCTTCAGCAATCTTTTCTTGTGCAGACCTCCTTACATCAGAGGTGGATATCACTCTTAAGTTCAAACATATACTACCCTTTTCCCCACAGCATGAGTGAATTAATCAGGGTATAAAATCCCATAATATCAAGCTCCCTGAAAAGCCACAGGAACAATTTTATCACCCTCTGCTCTTATCTGTACCTCAGAGGAATAAGCAGTTTCCGAGGCTCAGCAAGCATCAAGCTGGAGAACAAGATACCAGTCACTTTCTACAAGTACCCTTAGTGTTTGCAAGTGATATTTGGGGTTGTGGACGGGGGTGGGGGGGACTTGGTTTTAGGCCCCTTGTCCATGGACCCTACACTCTCTAAGAAAGTACAACTTTCTCAGCCATCTTCTTATATTAGCTTGAGTCGGGAGGCAGGAGCCAAGATGGCTGAGTTGTTAAGCCTGTTACCCCCAAGGAAATCTAGCTGGTCCTACTTGCTGCGGAGTTTTCACCTTATACTTTTGGGTACTTTGTAATTTTGTGCTCAGCTTTGGGCCATGGTATCAATTATAGGACAACAGGAAAATATCCCACTTGATATTCTAGAAGACCTTGTTAGTCACTTTGACAGAGAATCCTGATATGATTCACTCACTCTACTAGCTATCACAGCTGACCAGTGGAAATAGATATTTACTCTCTCATACTAATACCAAGAAAGCAAAATCCTCTTTTCCCCCTCACATAACATGCAGAACTCCTTTTGAGAGGAGAGAGTACAGACGTCTGCTCTTATCTGCTCTTCAAATGCAACTAGTGGAAGGCGGGGGTGGCAGTGCAAATCATTTTAATGAGGACAAAAGGAAAGTGCAATTCCATGGACAGCTGAGAGAGACTGAATTCTTAAAATTAAGCCATTAAATGTCAAAACTGGAAGGACCTTTAGAAACTATGCAAATCGAGTCTTATTTTTGCATTGGAGAAAAACACGATCCAGAGTGGAAGAAGGAAATGTTTAAGGCCTCTCAGTTCTTTGGGAAAGATGGGAACAAGAAACCAGACTGCCTGACAACAAGTGATTTACACAGAAGTTCTAAAGTTTTATTCAAGCTGTTCTTTGTAACCACTGTCACCTGTGATCTTGGAGCTACTCCTGTACCATTTGAAAAATGAGATCCTGTTTTGAAATTATTTCCACACAGAAAACAATAGTAGTCAAACAAATACAAAAGTACAAAGAGGTAGGAACATGCACGCTTCACTGGAATAACATACTCATAGTTATGATAAGAAAAATATTAAATTTTTGGCATTAATATTAGATACCACTCAGTTATGATAATTCCATTCAGTACCTCTACCAGGATGAAGGAAGTGTCTGGGTCCATCACCTGCCTTTACTGGTTTCCTGAGGGGTCATCATAGAATCATTCATGCATATGCCAGATGGAAAACAGTGTGAGACTTTTTTTTTCTTGGATTTAAGTCTCCAGTACTACTCATTCTCATTAAGCATCCATAGTAAAGATATTAAAAGGATTGTAATGGAAGAAAACAGCTGCCTAATTGAAATACTACCCAACTCCAGAAAAGTTTCAAATTATTTAGATGAGTAAAGGGGAACTTATGATCTTTGTAAAATGAAGTCATATAGTAATTTTCTTAAAGTATAAATTTGAAATTATCCTATTAAACGTTAGATTTGCTTTTCTTTCCTATCCTTCACATTGTTCCCGTAAGCAATAAACCTCACCCAGAATTAGTATCAACATATATTTAAGGACTTGGAAATATAATAATTTAGTCATATGTCCTGTCATGACAAATGCCTAGCTTTAAGATGGCCCCTTTTATATGGGTCGTACTCTGCTTAAAATAATAAAAAAAACTGTTCTAATGAGCTGACATTTCTATCACCCTGAAGAGGTTCTATAATTAGGCATCTAAAAACAGTGGTGCAGTTATGCAGTTGTAGTTATTTTTAATTGCTCTTTCCCTAATGAGGAAGCATTATGGATTAACTTGCTACATTTGTAGCATGAGAGAGAAATATCTTGATAAAAATAATGGCCTTGAATATTTGCCTCTCTCTCCAAATAAGTAAATTTTTCCCCTTTCCATTTTGTTAAGCAAAGGTAGTCTGTAGCCTTCACTTGGCTACTAAATAAAATTTAAGTTTCCACTCAAGATAAAAACTGCTTATCTTTCACAAATTAAGAAAATATCACCAAAACTGCACAGACTGAAGTACTCTTTTAGTGACTTCCAATTAATATTGAGAATCCCCAAAAGTTGTATTTCAACTTCTAACTTTTTTCTAACCAGGTCTCCTCTTCAAGCTATCAGGTCTCTGAGGCTCCCTCCAATGACTTCTCTGAGAATGCCTAACTGAATTCCAAGAAAGAAGGCTCTCAATTCCCCTAAGACCACTGCAAGCATAACTGCTGTGGTGGTGGTAGATTTTGTGCAAATATAGGAGAATGGGTCTTTTTCAGATTTTGTCACCTGAAGTCTGGAAGTATTACTCCTGTGCAAACATTCATTTTCAAGATATGTTTCATCTCCCTCCTTGTAGATGCTGATACCCATGGGATGCATGTGAGCCAGACACGTTCTGTGCACACCTCTTTGTATTGATAGACATATATACACACACACACACATATAACTCTATCTCTATATCATTCTCTGTCTCTATATATGCATATAAGTATTTGATATATATGTATACACACATATGCATATGTCTATATAATGGCTGAGATGTTATCCTCTCAGATATATGCGTGTATGTTTGTTTGTATATATATACGCATACATATATACACACAGCTATACACATATATATCTATACATATATATCTCAAATATACACACACACACACACATATATACACACATACTATTTTTTTTTTTTTTTAACACAGATTACTCTTTATTGGCCTCTAGGGCCCTGGTCCAGCCCTGTTGTGGGCCACAAGGAAATCTAGGCTGGGGAGCAGCCTATAGTTTCACAAAAGTCCATGTTCTCTGGGGAAATAAAAGTCCTCAGTCGTGGGGGTGGGGGATGCCCATCTCTGCTAGAACTTCTTGTTCTTGCTCAGGTGATGATGGCGCCCCATGTTTTGTTTTCACAGCAGCTGCCAGTACTACCCACCCTTGGGGTCCAGCTCCTCCAGCATTTTGGGGGCCCAGGTTCACCTGGAACAGCCGTTTGGGGTACGCGACATCCGATTTCAGAGGCACATCCTGCCCCTCCCTGTAGATGCAGATGCCCATGGCCAGACAGGGTCTATGTACACGTCGGGCTCCTTGAGGAGCTGGATGGCGGCACCACCTTTTCCCACTTTGACTCCCTTCACCTCTGGTTTCTTGGCATAATCCCAGACCAAGAGTCTTCCAGGAGTGGGAAAATATAGGAGCTCCCGGGCTCCTATATATATATATATATATAAAAATAAATAAATATACAGTGTGTATATATATAGTGTATATATATTATATATACTTATATATAATGTTACTTATATGTGTGTGCTCATGTGTGTATATATATCTACACAAATATACATATATGTAGATAGCTCTCTGAAATATTTATATATGCATATGTATATATGTATATGTGTATATATAAGTACATACCTACATATATAAGTGTGTGTGTATGTATCTACTTATACGGCAAATCTTGGGACTTCTCAATCTCCATAATCACATGATCCAATTATTCATTTTTAAAAATGTTCTTTTCTTCTCTCTCTCCACATATATATACGTATTTGAGAGATATATATACATATATGTGTATATTAAGTATATGTATCTATATACTTATATACTTAGAGACAAAGAGATAGACTGATAGAGTGCATTTTGAAAAATAAATAATTGGCTCATGTGATTATGGAGGCTCAGGAGTCCCAAGATCTGTAGTCCAAAGGCCGGAGAACAAGGAGAACTGATGGTATAAGTTCCAGTTTGAGTCTGAAGACAACAGAAACTGTCCCAGCTTGAGATCCTCAGTCAGAGAAAGGGCATTCTGTCTTGCTCATTTATTTGTTCTATTCAGACCTTCAATAAATTGGATAAGGCCCACCCACACTGGAGAGGGCAACCTGCTTTACTTACTTCACCAATTAAAATGTTAATCTTATCAAGAAAAATTCTCATAGACATACACAGAATAATGTGTAAACAAATATCTAGGCACCCTGAAGTCCAATCAAGTAGACATAAAATTAATCATCACATTTTCCTTGAATTTAGGGCCCTTTGCTGCTTCTATAATGGTAGCAGCTTTTTGGACCTCAACTTTTTACAACTCTATAAGAATAAGAAATTGTTTATTTTATTCTAGGCACAGAGAAAATCTTCGTGATTTTCTTAAGAGGGGAAATCATTTTCTTTTCTTAAAATGCACACACTAGAAGGACACAGTTCTGCTTATAAATTACAACTGTTTAATCATGTCCCACAGAAGTATCTTGCCTCTAGAATACCAGACTTCCCAAGCTTAAATATTCATCTCCAAAAGATCAAAACATGGTTTTTCCAAAAGAAAAGGGACACATGCATAAAGGTCTAATCATGCCCCACCTATCTGGAGTAGATTTGAAATGTCAGTCTTTACCCCTTGGAGACTTCATATTATTGGACCCAGAATTCAGGTACCTGCTATAAAAGTTTCACTTCACCTGTAGTTCTTTCAAGAAGAAAGATCCCTCATGATATGTTCTACATGTGAAAACTTAGCCCTGAGACATAAACAGGGAAAAATTTATTTCACTCCTAGAACATTAATGCAGAGGTTCATGGTATTATTCTCCTAAAATATCTTCTAATTATGATTAACATGTAAGTTACATTTTAATTTTGAAATCCATAGTATCCTGAAATACATACATAAATATATTAAAAATTGAATGAAATACAGTAGAACTTGCTTTCCATTGGCCATATTTGCATCGTTTCCTAATAAATTCCAGAGACATAACTAGAAAACACTCTTTATTTCTATGCAGTCCATTTCTTAGGCTATTTATTAATGTTTTATTGTCTCCTTTCTATATTTTAATTTTAAATTAAGGAATGTTTCCTTAGCTAACTTTTCTTGCAAAATTTTTCTTACATACATAGGTAGTCATAAAACCAGGTCAATGCTGATTAAACCATAAAAACTTGTTTAAAATTCCACACAAAATATATTACACTTACCAAATTACTTTCCTAAACTTTGGAAAAATTTACACCAGAAAGTGATCCAACAAATCAATTACTTTAGGTTCTTTATTTTTGCAAATTAGAAAATTGTAGTATGGAGAGGCTAAGGAATATGCCCACTCCGCACAGAGATTGAAAACGTGTAATTAAATCACAAAAGTTCTGATTTCCAGTATCACAGTCTTTCTCATGAAATACCCAATGTGAGTATCTAGATATAAATTTTCATAAGGTAAAAGTAGTATACTCAAATAAATGTGATGCAGATAGAACTGCAAAAGATAAAATCATCCTTTTGTTTATTTAGAGACAATTTACATTCAAATATGTCTTAAGCATAACTAAAGTATTTTTAAAATATAATTTATATCAATATAGCAGTCATAATTAGAAAGTAAACTTTAATAATTACTTATGTCATTATAAATTCATTCTTATAAAATAATTAAAAATTTGAAAAAAGTAAAATGGATTATTCAATGATAGATGTCCTTTATATAATTTTACACTTCAATTAAAAACTTTAATGCTTCAAATTGATATCAGTTTGATTTGCTACAATGAACTGTAAATTCACACATAGAGAAGGATGTGCTTTAGGGCATAAGAAATGAAGTCTTAGCTTGTTCTCAATAGTCACACATTTACAAATGAGATTGCTTCCCATCTATCTCAGGATTCCTGTGGGACAAAGTGAAGAAACCAAAGACAAATCAGTTGAAAGAAGAAAAATGAAAGGATGCTGCACTAATAGAATACATTTTTCAAAAAAATTATGGAAAACAGAAAGTTGATGGCAGCCACTTAACAGACAAAGTGAAAGAAGAGGTATCCTAGTCTAGATTATAGTAGAAAGAGGCTGCAGAGGAAGTCACGACTGGTTTGCCAAAAGAACGCCATGTATGAGGCACATATACATGCTCACTCCCACGCCCTCATACGACCACACATCCCCACACCACACTTTAAAGAACACCTGTACTTGTAACTCTATTTATTCTTATTTCTGAGCATGTAACCCTGTTCATTCTTATTTCTGTCTTTAAAAACTTCATTATTTGTGTCTAGTCTTTCGTAGCCATTACTTTCCAATTTTAAGTTTCCTATTTTGATTCATCTTTCAGAATTCTAATAACATACATGAAACATTTTATTCAGAAAACAACTTTTTGTTTTCTGAATACTTGTCTATCTGAAAATATCTTTTTATTTGTTGCCTTCACACATGAACTATATCACGGCTTCCACACCAACTGAAGCTTTGTAAGTATTAGAGTTTACTCCATTTTCTTCGTGCATTTAAATCATAAAGCAGCCTTCAACAATCTTCACTTTTATTCTTTCACAGGAAACTTATTTTGTTTGCTGTCTTTGCTTATTTGTTCACTTTGTGTGCTTGAGAGATTATTAATTATATCAAATAATATTATATAATTAATAATATCTCTATATCTCTATATATTCTATTATCAGAACTATTTGGACAAAATTTACTTATAACATTGTATGCTGGTTTTAGACATGGCTCTTGGTTTTCTTGGAAAAGGAAATATTTGCTCTATCATGTCTTTACTTACTTCATTTGTTTTATTCTCTGTTCCAGAGACATTGAATATTTTACATTTTAAAACACAACGCATGTCCTGATACAAAATTTAATTTCTTCATAAATTCCACTTTTCTAAACTTTTTTTTACTTTTCTGGATATGTTTATCAAATCAATCCTTTGCTCAACTTTTATTTTCTGCTATGTAAACCAGTAAATTTATTTTACCATAATGTAAGATATATTAATCTTGATATTTCATATATTCATATTATGTTTTCCTTTTGGTAACAACACTGTTCTCTTATATTTTATTCAGATCTAGAGGTTATATTTTTTGCTACCATTGTTTCTTACACTTTCCTGATATCAGTAGACCAGGAAAAAACAAGAAAAGTTTGTTCTTGAAAAGAATCATTGAAAATTATCTAATAAAAAGAAATATTTTTTTTCCAAATAGAGACATTATTTAAAGGCCCTAATAGAGAGCCAACAAGTTGGGTGTAAGAGGGGAAAGAGTGTACAGTAGGGTAAGGAAAAGTGATCAATGGAAAGTTCTAGTATTTTGTTTAGTTTAGCAATCGTCATGAGAGTCAACTTCCATATGCAGAAATAGAAGAATATATGTAATGGGATTTTTGATGGGTTCAAAGTCTTCCTTCTCCATTCCCTCCCCATAACACACTTACCTTGTAGTTCAGAGAACTTTATCATACCTGATGTAGAAGGCTTCATTGATAGCTTAAGATTCCTTTAAATGCCTTCCTTTTTCCTATAATTTTCTTTCCCAACCTAGGGAATTCATGTAAGTCATAGTAGAAAATTGAGAAAAGAGATAATAAGTACTTTTCTCATGTTATAATTTTATCTAGAATGTACTTCTTTTAAGATAAATAGTAAGTTAGTATATTTGTGGGGGAGGGGGAAACACAAAATCTGTGCTAGCGATTCAAGTATAGGCATCTCAAAATATTGTAGGGCAATTTACATGACAATAGCAAAGTTTGTGTTAACCTTCCTTTATACATGGGCTATTTATTGTCATCACTGTGTGAGCCCAATGAGCAATCAGCTTCTGTGATGGCAGGGTGCCTATGAGATGACTCGTTTGTAAATACTGCAAACAATTGTTAGAACACTGTCAAAGTCACATAGGCCCTTCTTGCCAGTCAAGTTTATAAATATCCCTGACATTCTGGAGAATGAGTCTCGTGAACATATTATCATGGAATGTTGACAGAAAATCCAGATTGCTATCCAAACTGTGTGGAATACAAATGAAAGCTTTGATATCTAGTTGTGCCGGAAAGGAAAAGAGCATGTTGTCTAATGCATATCAATGAATCAAAAGACTGAAAACATAAAACAATTTGAACCGGTTTAGTGCAGAATCAGATTGTAGCAACACAAAATGCATGAGACAGGCATGTTTAATTAGAAAATTAATGTCATGAATTTGAGGCTGGAGGCAATAAACATTTTACTTGAGAATTCTTGGATCCCATTGCTGATATGTGGCTGGCCTGGCAATTCATATTCATTTGGGCATATGAGTTTATATTCTCAATATTTACTACTGTCACTGATTATTTTCTATTTATATTAAAATATACATTTGGCTAAACTTAGTGGTATTCCATTTGTAAAGATGTACTGCAAATATACTAATTCTAAAACATAATGTGTTTATATATCAAAATACAATGGTGTACTTGTGACTTTGTGAAGGCATTACTCACTTAGAGAAGTTAAGAAAGTGTATCATTTGATCATTAATCATCCCCATTGTTTTTTCTTTATCCTTACCATGTTAAAGTTTCTACCTCTTTCTCATCCAGCAGTGCAGGTATAAGGAGGAAGAAGAAAAGTGATGTTTTTAAAAGTAGCATTGATAATATCTTACCTCAGTTGGTTATTTAAGTGCCAGACTATAGACCAAAAGCTATATAGTGACCACCATCTTTAATCTTCAAAAAATTCTATAAATTTTGAAAACAAGTTAACTTTAGAAAAACATCAAGTAATTAGCCCCAAATGCAGACTTTACACTTTTAGCCACTTTGCTATCCTAACGGATAGACTTTCCACATTGAGGGAGTCACTTGAACTGTATAATCACAACTGTGTATTGCCTAAGGTTAAATCAGTTTGTCCATTTATTTAACATGTATTTATTAAACTCTATCCATGTGCCAGACCTCTGCTAGATCCAGTAGATCCAGTGAACTAGACAGAAGAGTAGCTACCTTCTTGAAGCTTAAAGGCCAATATATTGAATTCAAAATTATTCATTTTTTAAATCTTTTGGCCAATTTATTAAAAAATATATTAATGAGAAATCTATCATGTTTCAAGTACTATGCTAGGGAAGTAACATATAAGTAAAAATTCTCTTTTAGGTTGGGCACAGTGGCTCATGCTTGTAATCCCAGCACCTTGGGAACCAAGGTGGGCAGATCACCCGGGGTCAGGAGTTTGTGACCAGTCTGGTGAAACCCTGTCGCTACTGAAAATACAAAAATTAGATGAGTATGGTGGCGTGCACCTGTAATCCCAGCTACGCAGGAGGCTGAGGCAGGAGGACTGCTTGAACCCGGGAGGCTGAGGTTGCTGTGAGCTGAGATTGCTGTGAGCTGAGATCGTGACACCACACTCCAGAGCCTGGATGACAGAGCCAGAATCTATCTTAAAAAAGAAGGAAAGAAAAGAAAAGAAAAGAAAAAGAAAAAAAGAAAAAGAAAAGGAAGGAAGGAAGGAAGGAAGTCTCTTTTGCTCAAGAATTTCAAAATCCTATGATGCAGATAGGAGAGCAAACTGACCATTATTAAACAGCGCAATGGAGCTTAGTTAGAAAGATGTAAAGGCTATTAGAGAGAGTCCTTACAGGGCTCAGAGAAGGATGCACACACACACACACACAAAGATAGCAGAGCTAAGGCTTGAATGCTGACTAGGAATTAGTCACACAAATCTGGGAGAGATAATTGGTAGAACATGCTAAGACAGAATAAATACTATTTCCAGATACATAGAGACTAAGGGCATGAAGGATGGTCAGAATGTTACGATTTGAAGTAGGGCATGTGAGGGAGAAAGGTTCAAGTCTTGAATAGATTTTGTACTACAATAAGGAATTTGTCATAAAAATGACAAGGAGAATGAATTTATATTATTAATGGGACAGATATGATCAGTTCTGTATCATTGAAATCATTGAGGAGATTGGATTACATGCAAAGGATGAGGTGTGTTTTGCAGGCAGACTGGAGTTCTAGAGACAGGAATGGGATCTATTACAATCAGATCAAATTAAAGAGAACTAAGATTTAAAGACACTTGCATTGATTTGTCTGTTATGCTACTTAGACCTAGAACAGACATAGATGAACACAGTCTGACATGGAAATAAATCAAGCAAATGTTAAAATTGCATCTGGCAATGCTGATTACATTTATCCAGTTAAATATATGTTGCCCTATTGTTCTTTGTTTTAAAAAAGAAAACTATGAGATCAATTATTTATTTTATTACATGGCTTGAATGCAATAAATAGTATTTACCAATCTCTTCTGGCACTGAAAAAAAGTATTTTGAATCATTCTACAAGATGTGTATGTAGCTTTATAATCCTTAAAGCTTTGTGTTGAGTTAAAATAAGAGGGGATGATTTGTAGGTTACTTTGAAATATCACATCTTATTTGAAAAGATTTATGAAATATCACATGTTTACCATAGTTTTATGAAATCATCCCATTATTCTGCTGCATTTAGCAATGCTCTTTCTATGACTTCTTTATTCAAAAATAAGAACTCCTGATTAGGAACTAATTGTTCTCGCAAATATCAGATATGTATGTGATCAAATCTCTGGTTCATCATTATTTGAGGGTTCACCCTATGAGAACCCTGGAGTAAAAAAGATAGGCAAAGTCTTTCCCTCATGGAGCTCAAATGTGGAGCTGAACATGCAGGAAATCAGAAAATAAAATGAGTAAATAAGAAAAGAAGCTCTCGGAGGACAAGTGCCATCTAGAAGAGAAAGTTTCTGTTAGAGAGTGGCTAGGTTTGGGGACATTTTAGATAGGTTGTGCAGGAAGCCTCCCTGGAGTAAGTGCTGTTGAAGGTGAGAAGTGACTGACAGGCAGCTGGCCATACCTGGATCTGAAGAACATTCCAGACAGAGGAGAGAATGGCCTTGGCCCTTTTGATGGGTAAAATGTCAATGTGACTGGATCAGAGAAAGCAAGAAAACATAAATGGGAAGTGGAGGGAGGAAAAAGGTGCTCCGGGAGAAGAGACACAGAAAAAGTTCACAACTGACCTTCTGGGCTGGTTTCATTCTAATTAAAATGGAAAACCATTAGTAAGGGAAAAGATGATTAAATCTGTTCATATCTATTTTGCTGGATGTACATATTAGTGTTACAAGGACAGACTTCCGATTTTGACTAGTATGGAATAGTAGACAAACTCCAAAAGAGCTAAATCACTGTCATGACCAAAGTGTATTTACTGTCGTCTGCAGTTTGGGCAGCTCAGAGATTAGATAGATAGGAAGTAAGATCTGCCAAACTTATTATTACCACCAAACAGTTTCAATTAAATGCATTGAGTGTGAATGTGCACACACTCATGTGTGTGTACACATATGTATATCTCATCAAGTCATTTTAAACATAGCAATATTTTTATTCTTAATTATCTTATCCTTGAAACAAATCAAAATCTATTACTCATATCCATCTTAACTCAGTTCATAAGTTCAAGACAGTACAAAAGATCTCCATCTATGGAAAAGGAAAGAAAATTATTTTTACTTCCAGTTCATTTTCTTGCCTGCAGCTAGGCTTGTCACCTGTCGAAAGACAATATCCTGTTACTTTTAAAAGCCAGAGGAACTCAAATGAGAAGCAGGCTTCACAAATTCCAGTCAGGTCATTTCCATGCCGAGGGTGGCTCTCGTTCCTTCTCCCAGGACACCCTCCCACACATATGACATTAGGTTTGACACATATCATACAACTGCAGCTATGCTTTAGGCAGCAAACACTCAGAAAAAAAATGGAAGGACATCAAAAACATTCTTTTTTCTACCATGAAGGGTGCAGCTGGCCAATTATGTTACTCTTCATAACATCTACTATGGATAGGAGAAGACAGAACTCTCAGGGCTCAGGTGGAATAGCTTTCCTTCCATATTCTTACCTGCAGCTTTGCCTTAGAGTTGCTCTTTTTCTCAGTTTTTTCATGGACAAAAGAGCAGAGAGTATGCTGGCCTGAATATATATGGGTCTTCTTGTTAAAAAGATTAAAGGGTGTTGATACCTTTCTGACTGAGAAAGGTTGTTGATATCCTTCCACTGTATGCTCAATCAGGAAATGACAATAATCATCAAATTAAACATGTCCTAATTATCTCTGCAATTATAAGGTGACAATTTAACATTTATCCTTGTGACTCTAAGCTGCGTAGTAATTGATCCATTTTCTGTAGTCCTAATTCAGCAACTGTAAAAATGCTAAGCATACTGTCATAAAAAATGAGCTATGCAAACATATTTTACCTATTATTTTCCCCCATATTTGAAAACAATACAAAATACAAGCAGTTTACTGTGATTATTACTATTGTTATTATTAATGTGTTAATTTTTATTTCTTTTAAATAAAATTTGAAGTATGAAACATTTTTTAATTTATTTATCTAGCAAGTCCTACTAGTCAATTTCAATAGGATAAACCAAATGGAAAATGTATGAAAAGACCTGCTGTTTTGACATTATACTTTTTCAATAAACAGAGAATTATTTCCAGAATAATTCTTATAACTATATGTATTTATATTTTCTTATTTATATTATTGGTGAGTTTGGTAAATATAATTATGTTTTTTCTTATAAATTACAAGACAGTGCAAATTCCCCAATATGAACCTCTTAAGCAGAGCTAGGGCAAAGAACCCATAACAGGTTATTTTGAAGATTCGACTTAGAATCCTAAATTTCAAAGAGCAAGTCTTAGCACAATGAGTTTGAGGATGTGCTTAGTATTAATATTACTCTACATCAAATAAGTAATAATTTATTATTTCCCTGGAAACTAAGTAATGGGACCTATGGAATAAAAATGTTTCTTTTTTTTCTTTTTGTATTGTATTTCATTGTTTAACATAAGAATAATACTTTTGGGAAAATGAAACTATAATTTTGATGTATAAGAATTAGAGAAGATGGCCGAATAGGAACAGCTCCAGTCTCCAACTCCCAGCGCGAGCGACACAGAAGACCGGCGATTTCTGCATTTTCAACTGAGGTACTGGGTTCATCTCACTGGGGAGTGCCAGACGATCGGTGCTGGTCAGCTGCTGCAGCCCGACCAGCGAGAGCTGAAGCAGGGCGAGGCATTGCCTCACCTGGAAAGCGCAAGGGGGAAGGGAATCCCTTTTCCTAGCCAGGGGAACTGAGACACACAACACCTGGAAAATCGGGTAACTCCCACCCCAATACTGCGCTTTAAGCAGACAGGCACACCAGGAGATCATATCCCACACCTGGCCGGGAGTGTCCCACACCCACGGAGCCTCCCTCATTGCTAGCACAGCAGTCTGTGATCTACCGGCAAGGCAGCAGCGAGGCTGGGGGAGGGGCGCCCGCCATTGCTGAGGCTTAAGTAGGTAAACAAAGCTGCTGGGAAGCTCGAACTGGGTGGAGCTCACAGTAGCTCACGGAAACCTGCCTGTCTCTGTAGACTCCACCTCTGGGGACAGGGCACAGTAAATAATAACAAACGCAGCAGCTCTGCAGACGCAAACGACTCTGTCTGACAGCTTTGAAGAGAGCAGTGGATCTCCCAACACGGAGGTTGAGATCTGAGAAGGGACAGACTCCCTGCTCAAGTGGGTCCCTGACCCCTGAGTAGCCTAACTGGGAGACATCCCCCACTAGGGGCAGTCTGACACCCCACACCTCACAGGGTGGAGTACACCCCTGAGAGGAAGATTCCAAAGCAAGAATCAGACAGGTACACCCACTGTTCAGAAATATTCTATCTTCTGCAGCCTCTGCTGCTGATACCCAGGCAAACAGGGTCTGGAGTGGACCTCAAGCAATCTCCTACAGCTACAACCTACAGCTGAGGATCCTGACTGTTAGAAGGAAAGCTATCAAACAGGAAGGACACCTACACCAAAACCCCATCAGTACATCACCATCATCAAAGACCAGAGGCAGATAAAACCACAAAGATGGGGAAAAAGCAGGGCAGAAAAGCTGGAAATTCAAAAAATAAGAGCGCATCTCCCCCGGCAAAGGAGCGCAGCTCATCGCCAGCAACGGATCAAAGCTGGACGGAGAATGACTTCAACGAGTTGAGAGAAGAAGGCTTCAGTCCATCAAATTTCTCAGAGCTAAAGGAGGAATTACGTACCCAGCGCAAAGAAACTAAAAATCTTGAAAAAAAAGTGGAAGAATTGATGGCTAGAGTAATTAATGCAGAGAAGCTCACAAACGAAATGAAAGAGACGAAAAACATGGCACGAGAAATACGTGACAAATGCACAAGCTTCAGTAACCGTCTCGATCAACTGGAAGAAAGAATGTCAGCGATGGAGGATCAAATGAATGAAATGAAGCGAGAAGAGAAACCAAAAGAAAAAAGAAGAAAAAGAAATGAACAAAGCCTGCAAGAAGTATGGGATTATGTAAAAAGACCAAATCTACATCTGATTGGGGTGCCTGAAAGTGAGGGGGAAAATGGAACCAAGTTGGAAAACACTCTTCAGGATATCATCCAGGAGAACTTCCCCAACCTAGTAGGGCAGGCCAACATTCAAATCCAGGAAATACAGAGAACGCCACAAAGATACTCCTCGAGAAGAGCAACTCCAAGACACATAATTGCCAGATTCACCAAAGTTGAAATGAAGGAAAAAATCTTAAGGGCAGCCAGAGAGAAAGGTCGGGTTACCCACAAAGGGAAGCCCATCAGACTAACAGCAGATCTCTCGGCAGAAACTCTTCAAGCCAGAAGAGAGTGGGGGCCAATATTCAACATTCTTAAAGAAAAGAATTTTAAACCCAGAATTTTATATCCAGCCAAACTAAGTTTCATAAGTGAAGGAGAAATAAAATCCTTTACAGATAAACAAATGCTTAGAGATTTTGTCACCACTAGGCCTGCCTTACAAGAGACCCTGAAGGAAGCACTAAACATGGAAAGGAACAACCGGTACCAGCCATTGCAAAAACATGCCAAAATGTAAAGACCATCAAGGCTAGGAAGAAACTGCATCAACTAACGAGCAAAATAACCAGTTAATATCATAATGGCAGGATCAAGTTCACACATAACAATCTTAACCTTAAATGTAAATGGACTAAATGCTCCCATTAAAAGACACAGACTGGCAAACTGGATAAAGAGTCAAGACCCATCAGTCTGCTGTATTCAGGAGACCCATCTCACACGCAGAGACATACATAGGCTCAAAATAAAGGGATGGAGGAAGATTTACCAAGCAAATGGAGAACAAAAAAAAGCGGGGGTTGCAATACTAGTCTCTGATAAAACAGACTTTAAACCATCAAAGATCAAAAGAGACAAAGAAGGCCATTACATAATGGTAAAGGGATCAATTCAACAGGAAGAGCTAACTATCCTAAATATATATGCACCCAATACAGGAGCACCCAGATTCATAAAGCAAGTCCTTAGAGACTTACAAAGAGACTTAGACTCCCATACAATAATAATGGGAGACTTCAACACTCCACTGTCAACATTAGACAGATCAACGAGACAGAAAGTTAACAAGGATATCCAGGAATTGAACTCATCTCTGCAGCAAGCAGACCTAATAGACATCTATAGAACTCTCCACCCCAAATCAACAGAATATACATTCTTCTCAGCACCACATCGTACTTACTCCAAAATTGACCACGTAATTGGAAGTAAAGCACTCCTCAGCAAATGTACAAGAACAGAAATTATAACAAACTGTCTCTCAGACCACAGTGCAATCAAATTAGAACTCAGGACTAAGAAACTCAATCAAAACCGCTCAACTACATGGAAACTGAACAACCTGCTCCTGAATGACTACTGGGTACATAACGAAATGAAGGCAGAAATAAAGATGTTCTTTGAAACCAATGAGAACAAAGATACAACATACCAGAATCTCTGGGACACATTTAAAGCAGTGTGTAGAGGGAAATTTATAGCACTAAATGCCCACAAGAGAAAGCAGGAAAGATCTAAAATTGACACTCTAACATCGCAATTAAAAGAACTAGAGAAGCAAGAGCAAACACATTCGAAAGCTAGCAGAAGGCAAGAAATAACTAAGATCAGAGCAGAACTGAAGGAGATAGAGACACAAAAAACCCTCCAAAAAATCAATGAATCCAGGAGTTGGTTTTTTGAAAAGATCAACAAAATTGACAGACCACTAGCAAGACTAATAAAGAAGAAAAGAGAGAAGAATCAAATCGACGCAATTAAAAATGATAAAGGGGATATCACCACCGACCCCACAGAAATACAAACTACCATCAGAGAATACTATAAACACCTCTACGCAAATAAACTGGAAAATCTAGAAGAAATGGATAATTTCCTGGACACTTACACTCTTCCAATACTAAACCAGGAAGAAGTTGAATCCCTGAATAGACCAATAGTAGGCTCTGAAATTGAGGCAATAATTAATAGCCTACCAACCAAAAAAAGTCCAGGACCAGATGGATTCACAGCTGAATTCTACCAGAGGTACAAGGAGGAGCTGGTACCATTCCTTCTGAAACTATTCCAATCAATAGAAAAAGAGGGAATCCTCCCTAACTCATTTTATGAGGCCAACATCATCCTGATACCAAAGCCTGGCAGAGACACAACAAAAAAAGAGAATTTTAGACCAATATCCCTGATGAACATCGATGCAAAAATCCTCAATAAAATACTGGCAAACCGGATTCAGCAGCACATCAAAAAGCTTATCCACCATGATCAAGTGGGTTTCATCCCTGGGATGCAAGGCTGGTTCAACATTCGCAAATCAATAAACATAATCCAGCATATAAACAGAACCAAAGACAAGAACCACATGATTATCTCAATAGATGCAGAAAAGGCTTTTGACAAAATTCAACAGCCCTTCATGCTAAAAACGCTCAATAAATTCGGTATTGATGGAACATACCTCAAAATCATAAGAGCTATTTATGACAAACCCACAGCCAATATCATACTGAATGGGCAAAAACTGGAAAAATTCCCTTTGAAAACTGGCACAAGACAGGGATGCCCTCTCTCACCACTCCTATTCAACATAGTGTTGGAAGTTCTGGCTAGGGCAATCAGGCAAGAGAAAGAAATCAAGGGGATTCAGTTAGGAAAAGAAGAAGTCAAATTGTCCCTGTTTGCAGACGACATGATTGTATATTTAGAAAACCCCATTGTCTCAGCCCAAAATCTCCTTAAGCTGATCAGCAACTTCAGCAAAGTCTCAGGATACAAAATTAATGTGCAAAAATCACAAGCATTCTTATACACCAGTGACAGTCAAACAGAGAGCCAAATCAGGAATGAACTTCCATTCACAATTGCTTCAAAGAGAATAAAATACCTAGGAATCCAACTTACAAGGGATGTAAAGGACCTCTTCAAGGAGAACTACAAACCACTGCTCAGTGAAATCAAAGAGGACACAAACAAATGGAAGAACATACCATGCTCATGGATAGGAAGAATCAATATCGTGAAAATGGCCATACTGCCCAAGGTAATTTATAGATTCAATGCCATCCCCATCAAGCTACCAATGAGCTTCTTCACAGAATTGGAAAAAACTGCTTTAAAGTTCATATGGAACCAAAAAAGAGCCCGCATCTCCAAGACAATCCTAAGTCAAAAGAACAAAGCTGGAGGCATCACGCTACCTGACTTCAAACTATACTACAAGGCTACAGTAACCAAAACAGCATGGTACTGGTACCAAAACAGAGATATAGACCAATGGAACAGAACAGAGTCCTCAGAAATAATACCACACATCTACAGCCATCTGATCTTTGACAAACCTGAGAGAAACAAGAAATGGGGAAAGGATTCCCTATTTAATAAATGGTGCTGGGAAAACTGGCTAGCCATAAGTAGAAAGCTGAAACTGGATCCTTTCCTTACTCCTTATACGAAAATTAATTCAAGATGGATTAGAGACTTAAATGTTAGACCTAATACCATGAAAATCCTAGAGGAAAACCTAGGTAGTACCATTCAGGACATAGGCATGGGCAAAGACTTCATGTCTAAAACACCAAAAGCAATGGCAGCAAAAGCCAAAATTGACAAATGGGATCTCATCAAACTAAAGAGCTTCTGCACAGCAAAAGAAACTACCATCAGAGTGAGCAGGCAACCTACAGAATGGGAGAAAATTTTTGCAATCTACTCATCTGACAAAGGGCTAATATCCAGAACCTACAAAGAACTCAAACAAATTTACAAGAAAAAAACAAACAACCCCATCCAAAAGTGGGCAAAGGATATGAACAGACATTTCTCAAAAGAAGACATTCATACAGCCAACAGACACATGAAAAAATGCTCATCATCACTGGCCATCAGAGAAATGCAAATCAAAACCACAATGAGATACCATCTCACACCAGTTAGAATGGCAAGCATTCAAAAGTCAGGAAACAACAGGTGCTGGAGAGGATGTGGAGAAATAGGAACACTTTTACACTGTTGGTGGGATTGTAAACTAGTTCAACCATTATGGAAAACAGTATGGCGATTCCTCAAGGATCTAGAACTAGATGTACCATATGACCCAGCCATCCCATTACTGGGTATATACCCAAAGGATTATAAATTATGCTGCTATAAGGACACATGCACACGTATGTTTATTGCAGCACTATTCACAATAGCAAAGACTTGGAATCAACCCAAATGTCCATCAGTGACAGATTGGATTAAGAAAATGTGGCACATATACACCATGGAATACTATGCAGCCATAAAAAAGGATGAGTTTGTGTCCTTTGTAGGGACATGGATGCAGCTGGAAACCATCATTCTTAGCAAACTATCACAAGAACAGAAAACCAAACACCGCATGTTCTCACTCATAGGTGGGAACTGAACAATGAGATCACTTGGACTCGGGAAGGGGAACATCACACACTGGGGCCTATCATGGGGAGGGGGGAGGGGGGAGGGATTGCATTGGGAGTTATACCTGATGTAAATGACGAGTTGATGGGTGCAGCACACCAACATGGCACAGGTATACATATGTAGCAAACCTGCACGTTGTGCACATGTACCCTACAACTTGAAGTTTAATAATAATAAATAAATTAAAAAAAAAAAAGAAAAGAAAAAAAAAAAAAAAGAATTAGAATAATTATTGCATTTGGTCAAAGTTCTTTTTAAGTTTAATGAGATTGAGATTATCTTTACTTTTCTATTGAAATAATGAAAATAAAATTTACTAGTCTGGAAAGTTTGGGTCAATATGGCCTGGTGAAAAATTAAGCCATGGTTGTCAGGTCTACTCAGTGAAGTTGCCTTGGTCAAGGAGATGTTCCTAGATAGAGACACAAATGCTACTAAAATGCTTCTGAAATGCACAAGGATAAGGGGGATGAGCCAAGAACAGAAGGTCTCACTAATGGAAGCAGTGGTGTTCGGGTAATCACTATGCTTGACATAGCCACTCCTGATTGTCTGGATAGTATGATTCCCTTCATGTCAATAATATTCTAAGACAAAAATCCTTATATAAGTGAAATAAAGAATAACGAGAGGTGACACAATAACAATTATTGTGGTGGTTTCATCCAAGAAAAAGATCTGATTTTGTAGGAATGTGTGCAGCAAACAGAAGTTGAGATTGTAAAAAGGTGTTAGGTTATAGACAAAATTGGTAATTGATGGAAACTTTTTTTAAAAAAAATTACTGGTTTAGTTGTTCTTCATGCCAATTAATCAATTTTTCCAAATCTGTATTGCTTCACCTCCTTTAGTGTCAGGATGTCTGTTGGAGGGATCTTCAACTGGCAAAAGAGAAGACTAGTAGCATGTAAGTGGGCTGGGAATTCTAGTAATTATAGTGGCTTGGATCTTAGATTAATTCTCTGCTTTTTTCTATGGTCAGAGAAGGCCAAGCCCATCTCTTTGTAGTAGATCTATGAATCACTAAGTTGAACCTCAGAGTTCTTATGAAAAGAAACCTAAGAATATATTCACATACTTTATTAAAAGTTGTTGAACACAGTGCCTCATGCCTGTAATCCCAGCAGTTTGGGGGTCTGAGGCAGGCGGATCACGAGGCCAGTAGATCATAGATCATCTTGGCTAACACTGTGAAACCCCGTCTCTTTTTGTATTTTGTAAAAAATACAAAAAAGTAGCTGAGCGTGGTGGTGGGCACCTGTAGACCCAGCTACTCGGGAGGCTGAGGCAGGAGAATGGTGTAAACTCAGGAGGCGGAGCCGAGATCTCACCACTGCACTCCAACCTGGGCGACAAAGTGAGACTCTGTCTCAAAATAAATAAATAAATAAATAAATAAATAAATAAATAAAAAGTTGTTGAACAATGAAGAATACTTACAAAAAAAAATGGGAATTTGAGAGCTATTTCATGTATTACTACATTTTTATGTTCATGGAATACTTAGAAATATCTATTTTTCATTTAAGAATACAACGATGTTTTGCCACAGGTCTTAGAAAGAAAATGCTTCACTAAGCCTTGTAATCAAGGTAAGATATTTTATTGAGGATTACACACATTATTTTAAATAATCTTCATTTACCTTGCTTCTGATAGGATATTCAAGAAACAGCCAAGAAAATTATTTGCCTGAGGTCACACACATCAATAGAAATTATGGAGTAAATCCCATGTTTTCATACTCAAAAGTCAATAAGAACCATGGAATCATATTCTTTCGCAAATCATTTCTTTTTACTATGAAGTAATAAATGTATTCCTTACTTCATACATGAGTTCAATTCTTGATGAGGTTAATTTTCTTCACTGTGTTAAATCTCTGTAAATGATCCAAAGTCACTGCTCTCTGACAACACTTTAGTATTTTATATCAGTGATCACAGTCCAGTTCCTAGTATTAATGCGACTACATTATGAAAGCTGTCAGGAAAATTGATATTAATAAGAGCCTTTGCTGGACAACTCAGGACAAAAGCCAAGTGTAAAATTCTGTGGACAATGAACTCCGTCCCAACTTCCAAGGGCCATGCCTTCCTAACATAATTAAAATGTACCAGCAGAAAGGTTTCATCATGTCCACATATTGTACCTTTGGAAAACCAGAAAATTCAAATCTATAGTGTCAGGGCTTTTCATTGCTCATGATACATGCTTCATTCAGTACAAGTATTCTTTAGCATACATTTGGTCAAGCTATTGGAACTTAATCAGCTGCAGGAACAAAGAACAATTAAGACTACTTTGAAATATTGGTAGTTTGTTATGCAAACATGTGCAAACATGACCTCTTATACCCACCTCATAGGCATGTGCAGTATAAAACCACAAGAAGTGAGTCCAAGCTTGCTTCCCCTTACACAAATATTAAGGAAACAAATTTCTAGGCACAGAAATATAAATCCTGTACAGCCTACTGTTTTCACAGCTATCAAAATAGATTATTAGTCATTCTCCTGCAGGGGCTGAAGTGTATTTCTGGACTCCCAAATGGAATTTGAGAAATAAATTGTCTTGGAGGTATGTAAGAAAAATTGCCTCTGTGACAACCTAACCACTATTGTTTCCACAAGAAGATGATTTTCACGTTCTAGAATCATTTTAAAATAAAATTGAGGAGAATAATTTCCTCATAACGTATGGGCTACCTACATTTGTCCTGCCTCCCAATATTTTAACATGTTAACAACCTGTTGTTTCATTAGTTATTTATTTCTCATTTGTTTATAACCATACTGTATATTCATAACATTTTTTTCTATTTGGATGCTGAGCCATAAACTTGTGGGTGGACAGACAAGTGGATATTTGGGGTGGCAATATTAAGGGACGTTGGCCATTGTAAAGTTGTTAAAGCTCTCAAATTTTTATTTGCATCAGACTTTGTCATTGAAAAAAATGAAAACAGTTCACACGAAATTTTCTTACTATTTTTCCAGTATAACTTGGGTTAATTCAATACAAACTCATATAAAAATATTGATGTTTTCAGTAATGCTTTAACTGTAACTGGATTGGCCATTAATGAAATTATTTTTAGGTGAGATCTGCAAAACTTTTTCATTATCTATGTTTTAACACATTTTGTGAAAAACTGCTCTGAGATTCCAAATTTTGCCTTTTAAATCCTTTTAAATGATACTCTAGTTTCTCTAATCTGGTATTCTGGATGAAATAAACAATCTATATTAGACTAATTTCATTATATAAACATTCCCTCAAAATTATTATCTAGTTTTGTGTTTATTCTTATATATCCTGGTGTTCCTTTATTCTGAATTTGAAGAGTTATATTAATTTAGGTTAAGAATTAATTATTTCAACTCCTCTTTTAAAAATCGTTTACTCTCAGGAATAGTCATATAAGAATTTCCATCAGTGTGTTCAACAGGTTTCTTTCTTCCTAAACCTAATAGGTAGAATATAAAAGCAAGAGAGACCCTAAAATGAAGGGAAACAATGAAGAAAGTAGAGATAGGATTTCTGAAGTGCTGATAATACAATCTACATCTATATAAATATATATATATATATATTTAACCTCTACAAATAAAGTTTAGAGAAACTCAGTGACTCTTCACTCTTTAAAATTACAGAAGAAAAAATGGTTTCATTACAACTTTCTTAGAGGCTTTTAAAGATGACTAAAATGTCTGTCTCTGATTCCCCCAACCTTTCTCTAATTCTTTGACCATGATATTGAATATGCACCTTCCCTAATCTTACTTTCTAATCTAAACATAACAAAGAGTAAACATTGCATTTAAAAACATCCCAGCCATTCAGCATGAATAAGTTTGGTTACTAGAAACATTATGGGATGATGAATACAAAGACACATTCCTGGAGTGATGAATTGCCTCCTGTAAGGACAAGTACAAATGATGAGTGTCTTTAAATTTGGAAGTCAGTCAGCTTTCTTTCTTTTATTTGCTAGACTCAATCTGTGTCAAAGTGACTCAAGTTTAGTTTCCACTTAAATAACATTTCAGAAAACAAATCACATTAACTTAATGAGATTTCTTGTTATATCATATTACTGTTTTTCAAAATTACAAATTGTCTGTCTTGACACTAAGGTATCCACAATGATTAACTTGGCTATTTACTCAATTATTTCCTTCTAAAATTAGAAACTTCAAAGTGTTTTTATATTTAAATGACTAGCACTCCAGTAATACTGGTGATCAATCATTTCATGTTAATGATTAAAAGCAGTAAATGTTCCTCTATTCGCCTTAGCTACTCTAAATAGGGTGTCAAACACAGCAAGCTCTATTTATTGTCACAGCATTTTAACATGAGCCACCAAGGGTGAGACAGCATAGATTAAATACTGGTCAAGGAGTTTATATTCTTCACTCAATAACTGATGTCAATGGTTTTGGGAAAAGACTTTTCCATAATTAAAATGTATTAGTTAATAAGCCATGCTACTTGGGTATTTGTTTTCTTCTAGAAATAAGTTTTGTATTTTGAGAAGCTGCCATGCTACTTGGGCATTTGTTTTCTTCTAGAAATAAGTTTTGTATTTTGAGAAGCTGCGTTTTCAGGAATTTCTGTACAGCAGTGAGAAGATGATAATTTCCTAAATGGTTCCAACAGGCACTTAATTATTCACAGAGAATAATGTTGTGGAGAGTTAGTATGTCTCATTGTAGGAGCCATAATTTAGGTATTATACAAGTTAATTTAGTTTAATTACGTTTCAAAATCATTAATTCGACTCAGAAATGATCATGGTTGTTTGTTTAAATGATACAAAATAACAATTTATGCTTGAAGAATACATTTCTCAATAAGTTACTTTGTTATAATAACAGTGTCTCACGTCTTCATTTTATAGAATTCACTTCTGAGCCATTTCCTGGTGTTAAGATGGAAGAAAAAAAGTAAGATGTATTTAAATTTTTCATCAAATGACTATTCTTTCTCAATTATATTTCCTTCTTTCTCTTCTACCATATTTATGCTTGAATACACACACCTCAGTCATCTTAGGCCTTCTATATGCATATTATCTCCCTAGGTGATTTCTTTTCATTTCATAGTTTAAATGATATTTAATAGTTTCATGTAGTTTAAATATTGATATTTAAGCCACTGCTCACTTTAGAATACCTATATTCAACTGACAACTCAATGTGAGATTTTTGACTTCGTCCATCAATTTTTTTCAACTTTTAAGTTGAGGGGTGCATGTGCAAGTTTGTTATATAGGTAAACTTGTGTAATGCGGGCTTATTGTACAGATTATTTCATCACCCAGACATTAAGTCTAGTACCTATTAGTTATTTTTTCTGATCCTCTTTCTCCTCCCACCCTGAAACCTCTGATAGGCCCCAGTGTGTGTTGTTGCTCTCTATGTGTCCATGTGTTCTCATCATTTAGCTCCCACTTATGAGGGAAAACATACAGTATTGGTTTTTTATTTCTGTATTATTTTGCTAAGGATAATGGCCTCCAGCTTCATGCATGTCCCTGCAAAGGACATGATCTCATTCGTTTTTATGGCTGCATAGTATTTTATTGTGTATATGTGTGACAGTAGATGGCTAGTTGGGCATGAGCAGGGGAGGAGAGGGCTCCCCACATCCCCACCAGGAATGTCAGGCAACCATCAGGTGACTGTCAGGTGGTTGTTAATTGTCTCTCTAAAATAATAACTGTTCACAGCCTGCACCAGGAAAAGGCTATCTCCCAATAGATAGAAAAAACCTAAAACTGGTGATCAGCATCTTCTCAACAAGGTCTTGGGAGTTGGGCAGGTGGGCTCAAGTATGCTCAAGCATGCACACTAAAAGGCAGAATGGCAGAGTTTAACTGGTATTTGACCTTCCTCTAGGAATGCTGGACTGGTAAGGGAAGAACGCCTCAGGTGAGCATGCGTACAACTCCAGTAATCACACGTGCATGTGGCCCCTCCCAAGTGCTAACAGGCCACTGTACATGTGGACAGCCCAATCCAAGGGAATAATCAGGGGAGAAGGGGTTCAAGACCCTGGAAGTATGCCAATGTATAAAACCTCAAGTCAATGGTCAAACACAGTACAGTTGATCTCTCAGGTTGCCTACTTGGCCCTCTTCCAAGTGTACTTTCTTTCCTTTCATTCTTGCTCTAAATCTTTTCAGTAACTTTCACTGCTGCTCTAAAACTTGCCTTGGTCTCTCCTTTATCCTTCTGCCCCTCCGTCAAATTCTTTCTTCTGAGGAGGCAAGAATTGAGGCTGCTGCAGACCCATATGCATTAACTGCTGGTAACATACTTTGGTGCCCCATGGCTCGGATACATTCCACTGCTAACAAACTTATCACATTTTCTTTATACAGTCTGTCATTGATGAGCATTTAGGTTGATTCCATGTCTTTGAAATTGTGAATAGTGCTGCAATGAACATACAAATGCATGTGTCTTTATAATAGAACAACTTATATTTTCAGGCATACATACCCAGTAATGGGATTGCTGGGTCAAACGGTATTTCTGACTTTAGGTCTCTGAGGAATCACCACATTGTCTTTTACAATCATTGAATTAATTTACACTCTTACCAACATTGCATAAGCATTCCTCTTTCTCCACAACCTCTCCAGCACCTATCATTTTTTGACCTTTTTATAACAGCCATTCTAACTGATGTGAGATGGTATCTCACTGTTTTCGATTTGCAGTTCTCTAATGATCAGTGATGTTGAGCTTTTTTGCGTATAATCATTGGCTGCAATATGTCTTCTTTTGAAAAGTGTCTGTTCATGTTCTTTGCCCAATTTTTAATGGGGTTGATTTTTTTCTTGTAAACTTGGTTCAGTTCCTGATAGATGCTGGATATAAGACCTTTGTTAGATTCACAGTTAGCAAAAATTCTCTCCCATTCTGTAGGTTGTCTGTTTACTCTGTTAGTTTCTTTTGCTGTGTCAAACCTCTTTAGTTTAATTACATCTCGTTCGTCAATTTTTGCTCTTGTTGCAATTGCTTTTGGCATCTTTGTCATGAAACCTTTGACTGTGCCTATGTCCTGAATGGTATTATCTATGCTGTCTTCCAGGGTTTTTATAGTTTTGGGTTTTACATTTAAGTCTTTACTCCATCTTGAGTTAATTTTTATATATGGTGTAAGGAAGGTGTCCAGTTTCAATATTCTTCATATGGCTAGTCAGTTCCCCCAGCACCATTTATTAAATAGGAAATCCTTCCCCCATTGTTTGTTTTTATCAGGTCTGTTGAAGATCAAACAGTTTTAGGTGTGTGGTCTTATTTTTGGGTTCTCTATTCTGTTCCATTGATACACGTATCTGTTTTTGTACCAGTACCATGAGGTTTTGGTTACTGTAGCCCCATCATATAGTTTGAAGACAGGTAGCGTGATGCTTTCAGCTTTATTATTTTTGCTTAGGATTGCCTTCATTATTCTGGCTCTTTTTTGTTTCCATATGGATTTTTAAATAGTTTTTCTAGTTCTGTGAAGAATCTCAGTGGTAGTTTAACAGGAATAATATTGAATCTTTACATTGTTGAGGGCAGTATAGCCATTTTAATGATACTGATTCTTACTATCCATGAGCATGGAATGCTTTTCCATTTGTTTGTGTCGTCTCTGATTTCTTTGAGCAGTGGTTCATAGTTATCCTTGTGGAGATCCTTCATCTCCCTGGTTAGCTGTATTCCTGTATTTTATTCTTTTTGTGGCAATTGTGAATGGAAGTTCATTTCTGATTTGGCTCTCAGCTTGACTGTTGTTGATGTACAGGAATGCTAGTAATTTTTGCATATTAATTTTGTATCCTACAAATTTGCTGAAGTATAAGGATATTTTGGAATGAGACTATCAAGTTTTCTAAATATAGTATCATGTCATCTGCAAACAGGGGTAGTTTGACTTCCTCTCTTCCTATTTGGATGCCTTTATTTCTTTCTGTTGCCTGATTGCCCTGGACATGACTTCCAATACTCTGATGTATAGGAGTGGTAAGAGAGAGAATTCTTGTCTTGTGGCAGTTTTCAAGCGGAATGCTTCCAACTTTTGTCCATTCAATACGATGTTGGCTGTGAGTTTATCATACATAGCTCTTATTATTTTTAGATATGTTCCTTCAATTTCTAATTTATTGAGAGTTTTTAACACGAATGGATATTGAATTTTATTGAAATCCTTTTCTTCATCTATGGAGATAATCATATAGGTTTTGTCTTTAGTTCTGATTATGTGGTGGATCACATTTATTGATTTGTGTATGTTGAACCAGGCTTGCATCACAGGGATAAAGCCTATTTGATTGTCATGAATAAGCTTTTTGATTTGTTGCTGTATTTGATTTGCTAGTATTTTGGTGAGAATTTTTGCATTGATATTCATCAAGGATATTGGCCTGAAGTTTTCTTTTTTTTGTCCCATCTCTGCCAGTTTTTGGTATCAGGATATTGCTGGCCTTGTAAAATGAGTTAGGGAGGAATCCCTTCTCCTCAATTTTTTGGAATAGTTTCAGTAGGGATGGTACCTGCTCTCTTTATACTTCTGATAAAATTTAGCTGTGAATTCATCTGGTCCTGGGCCTTTATTTGGTTGATAGGCTATTTATTCTGCCTCAATTTCAGAGCTCATTATTGGTCTGTTCAGGGATTCATTTTCTTTCTGGTTTAGTCTTGGGAGGGTGTATGTGTCCAGGAATTTAACCATTCCTATAGATTTTCCTATGTATGTGCATAGAAGTGTTCATAATCTTCTCTGATGATTGTTTATATTTTTGTGGGGTCAGTGTTAATATCCCCCTTGTTTCTGTGTTTATTTGAATCTTCTGTCTTTCCTTCTGCATTAGTCTGGCCAGCAGTCTATCCATTTTATTAATTTTTTCAAAAACAACAAGCTCTTGGATTTACCGATCTTTTGAATGGGTTTTTTTTGTGTTTCAATCTCCTTCAGTTCACCTCTGATTTTTGTTATTTTCTGTCTTCTGCTAGGTTTGGGATTTGTTTGCTCTTGCTTCTCTAGTTTTATTAGTTGTAATATTAGGTTATTTACTTGACATCTTTCTGACTTTTTGATGTGGGCATTTATGCTATAAACTTTCCTCTTAACATTGCCTTAACTGTGTCTCAAAGATTCTGGTATGTTGTAATTTTGTTCTTATTAGTTTAAAAAAACTTGATTTATGCCTTAATTTTATTATTGACCTAAATAATAGGTATTTAGGAGCAGATTATTCAATTTCCATTCAATTGTATAGTTTTGGGTGAATTTCTTAGTCTTAATCAGTAATTTGATTGTACTATGGTCTGAAAGACTGTTATGATTTCAGTTCTTTTGCATTTGCTGAGGAGTGTTTTACTCCCAATTACATGATTGATGTTAGAATATGTGCCATGAAGCAATGAGAAGGTATATTTTGTTGTTTTTGGGTGGAGAGTTATTTTAATATTTATCAGGTCCTTTTGATCCAGGGTTGAGTTCAGGTCCTGAATATCTTTATCAATTTTCTGCCTCAAAGATATGTCTAATATTGTCAGTGAGGTGTTAAAGTCTCCTACCATTATTGTGTGGGAGTCTAAGTCTCTTTGAAGATCTCTAAGAACTTGCTTTATGAATCTGAATGTTCCTGTGTTGGGTGCATATATATTTAGGATAGTTAGATCTTCTTGTTGAATTGAACCTTTAACCATTATGTAATGGCCTTCTTTGTCTTTTTTGACATTTGTTGGTTTAAATCTGTTTTGTCAGAAACTAGGATCGCAACCCTGTTTTCTGTTTTCCATTATCCTGGTAGATTTTTCTCTGTCCCTTTATCTTGAGCCTGTGTGTGTCATTGCATGTGAGATGGGTCTTTTGAAGACAGCATACCAAAGGATTTTAGGACTTTATCCCACTTGCCAGTCTGTGTCTTTTAATTGGGGCATTTAGCACATTTATATTTAAGGTTAATATTGTTGTGTGAAGATTTGATCCTGTCATCACAATGCTAACTGGCTATTTTGCAGACTTACGTATTTACTTTATAATGTCACTGGTCTGTGCACTTCAATGTGTTTTGTAATGACTAGAAATGGTGTCGGTGTTTCCTTTTTGTATTTAGTGCTTCCTTCAGGAGCCCTTGTAAGGCAGGTCTGTGGTAACAAATTTCTCCACACTTGTTTGTCTAAAAAGCATCCAATTTCTCCTCAGCTTATGAACTTCTGGGTTGGAATTTCTTTTCTTAAAAATGTTAAATATTGACCCCCAGTCTCTTCTGGCTTGTAGCGTGTCAGCTGAGAGGTCCACTCTTAGCCTGATGAGCTTCCCTTTTTGTGTGACCTGGTCTTTCTCTCTAGCTGCCTTTAACATTTTTTTTCTTTCATTTTGACCTGGGGGAATCTGATAATTATATGTCTTCGGGATGATCTTCTTGTGAAGCATCTTACAGGGATTCTCTGCATTTCCTGAATTGAATGTTGGCCTCTGCAGCTAGGTTGGGGAAATTCTCTTGGATGACATCCTGAAATATGTTTTCTGAGTTGGTTACATTCTCCCTATCTCTTTCAAGTGCAGCAATCAGTTGTAGATTCAGTCTGTTTGCATAATCCCATGCTTCTAAGAGGTTTTGCTCATTCATTCTCATTTGTTTTTCTCTATTCTTATCTGCCTATCTTATGTCAGAAAGTCATTCTTCAAGCTCAGACATTCTTTCCTCTGCTTGGGCTATTCTGCTATTAATATTTGTAATTGCATTATGAAATTCTTGTGTGTTTCAGCTCTGTCAGTTCAGTTACTTTCTTCTCGTTACTATTTTGTCTGTCAGCTTGTTCAATTCTTATCTTGATTTTTAGCTTCCTTGCATTGGGTTAGAATGTATTTCTGTAGTTCAATTAACTTTGTACCTATCCATTCTGAATTCTACTTCAGAGCCAGAAAAATATGGAATACTTCACAAATACTTCAGCATTGCATAGGTGCCATGATAATCTTTTCTGTGTCATTCCAATTTTAGTATATGTCCTACCAAAGTAAGCACTGTCCTTCAATTTTTAGGAGTTCTTTAAATAGTAAGGATATCAACCCTCTGTCTGTGGTATAGCCTATGAATATTATCTCCTCATTGTCAACAGTATTTTGCCTTGTTTATGATTCACTTTGCAACGTGTTTGTTCAGGGAATCAGATTTATAGCTCTTTCTTTCATTTCCTTTGGATTTGACCCAGAGTTCTATACCATTGTTAAAGAGTAATTTGCCTAAGTTTCTTCTAGTATTTGTAAGGTTTTCTTTTTACTTTTAGATACCTAAGTTATTTGGAGTTTACTCTTTTATATGGTATGAGGTATGGGCCAAATTTTATTTATATGGCTACGGTTTTTCAGCATCATTTATTTAAAAATCCATCTTGTCCCAGTGGTTTAAGATGCCATTTTATCATATACTAAATTTCTCTATGTGCTGGGGCTAATTTCTGTACTTTCTCTTGCCATGTTGGCCTATACATCACTACTTTAATTTTACGGGTAGTGTATCACATGTTTTAGTATTAGAGCAGAGCTACTTTCCTATCATAAATACATTTTCCAAAATTTCCTGGCTATTCTTGCCTGTTTATTTTTTCATATGAACTTTAGTGTCACAATTTGATTCACTCCCTACAATAGTTGGTTGGCATTTGTATTCTTATCTCATTCACTTTATATATTAATATATGGATAACTGTTACCTTTTAAATATTGTGCTGTTGTTTTGTTTAATTCTATTTCTGTACCCTTTAGTGTTGTCCTAACATTTTTCTGTATAAGATTTGCACATTTCTTGTTAATCTTTTCTAAATGTTTAATATTTATTATTGCTATTATAACTAAAATTTTCCTACCAATATGTCATCTGTTTATTATTTCTGAGTAAAAAACAATTGATTTTTGAGAAGTAATTTTATATTCTGCTACTTAACTAAATTATTTTATGATTTGACTTAGACTTAACATTGATTGTTGCTATCATTGTTTTATGGTGCCACTCCTATCATCTCAAAATAGAGACTAGCTGACTTTTTCTTTACCCCTTTTTGGACCACTAATTAATTTATCCTGCCTATTTGCATTGGATAATAGTACGAATACAATAATAGTTGGCATAGTGGGCATCTTTTTCTTGTCCCTGATCTAAGTTATAATACCTGTAGTGTTTATTAAAGAGAACACTGGAGGTACTAAGTAAGATAAAGTAATTAGTTTCATTCCATCTTTCCCATTGAAAGAAACTATAAAGCCTGGACAGAATGAAAAAAGAAGTTATTTGGTGATAATTATATGCAAACAAACAAGCAAACACATAAGCAAACCTAAATCTAAACCCTATACCTTATATACAAATTAACTCAAAATGTAACACAAATCTAAATGTAAACACAGAAAAATTATCTGTGACCTAGGATTAATCAAAGTGTTATTCATGAAACCAAAGGCATGATCCATAAGCACCTCCTCCCCTCAGTCATTATTGCAAAATATAGGGGGTTTTATTTGTTTTGTTGTTTGGGGAAGGATTATGAGTCCTCTCTTGTCCCATAGAATCCAAATAAGGTCTTCTTTTTCTTCTTTTCTCCTTCATCATCCTTGCCAAAAGGTGTTTCTGCCTTCTTGTTTGTCTCTTTTTCTTCCCCAGAAGCTATGTCTTTTTAAATTTCCGTTTAAATGTATTCTATCCCTTTATATGGCATGATCCATTGTAAGTTATAATTGCCCCTTTAAATACTGCCTCCCCTTTAAATCATATATGTGTATTTTAAACTCCTTTCCTTGTAGTTAATGTCACAATCTGTTTGGATGACATTTATGCAGTATTTTAGATTTAGAATGGATTGAATATTTTTAGTGTCCATTGCAAATCATCTTTAGGCTCCTTTGGCTAATCTCTCTGTTATAGCTTTCCCACAGTTTTTCTCATTCCATCTTTGCTTGCCACAAAGCCTTGTGTCTGTGCAAGAGCATTGTGGCAGCCTGAGAGATCTGCACTGGGATTTGGTGGGATATTTTTCTCTTTTTACTTACAGGTATTTCCAATTTCAGCACTTTAGGCATACATTTGCAAAATTTAACTTTCACTTTTGATTTTTTAAGAATAAAAAGAGAACTTTCCTATTTTTTTGATTTGGAAAGGAAATTTTTGGATATTATATGGCAACCATGGTCCTTAGTTATCCAGAAGGATTGCTGAATTCAATTTCCTCATATTGGGTTAAGTATTTGCATTTATATTCCTAGCAGATATTATCCTCTAATTTTATTTTCTAATAATGTGTTCATTAGATTATGATGTCAAATTTTTCCTGATTTTATAAAATGTCTCCATTACAAAGTTAGAGTAAGATAGGCACATCATCATTTTGAAAACTTTGCTATTACAGAAAGTAAGAAAATGTTGCTAAAATAATAATAATAAGAAAACACATGGGGGCATATTACGAGGTCATAGCAGGCAGTTGTAAGTGACACTTAACAGGCAAATTCCGGAAAACTTAAACATCAAAGTAGGAATCCAAGAGTATGTAACAATCATAAATAAGTAAGCAGGTAAATGAATGGGGGAAGAGTGCTTCTTAAAGTACAATATCCATTGCCAGTTGGTAAATGTTAAGTAATTGCAGAAGATGGAAAAATACAATTTTATAACAATTATAGTGAAGACTGGTTAGGCAAAGAAGTGATGAATGGTTGCTATAGCTAGGAAGATTTTCTTTAATGAGCTATAGGATATTTGCATGTTGTCCAAGTGCCTTCCTACAGATTCCTTATTAGTTGCAATGAAAAATAGTAATACTAAGAAAAGTAACACAACAACTTGACTGAGTGTAAAAACTAACATCAGCAGTGTGAGGCAGATTGACATCCTATGCCTTTCAGTGTGATACCCTTTGAAGGACACAGCATTATTTAGGTAATTTTTAAAACCTGGAATGAAACACCTGGATCTAATCCTGAGAAACATCAGACAAACTCAAAGTGAGGGTAGATCCATTTACAAAACGAAAAGCAGATCATGCCAGGCCCGAAGCAGCATATTTGTAATATGTTTCTAAAACAGCTTGTCATGAAAAGAGCAAGGAAGCTACATAAGACCACTTGGCTCTTTTCAAAAGTTTTCAGGAGTCAACATATCTCATTCCAACACAGACGGAACAATTTCATCATCATTAAGGAAAATAATTGTAACAGGTTGAAACAGACCAAATATGATTAAATATATATGTGCTCTTAACAATTTGAAAGTAATTACCCATCACTGGTGAATACTAATAAAGCAATACGTTATTTTAAAAACAGGCAATTTTAAAGAAAAAAAACCAAGAATTATTTTATTTTCCTATAAAGACTACCATTGTAAAACCCAAAAGTTAATGGAAAATATGTATTCACACAGGTATACTCTACTAATAAATCAAGAAAGAATGTAAGCATTTGCATGTTTTATAAGTTTGGCAAAATTAATGGATACAGGAATTCGGCATGAAAGGCTGCTAATAAAAAACGTGAGACGATCAGGTATTTGTGTGCTTGCGTGTGGAAGAAAACACACCCATCACCTATAAAGTAGTTTTGCCAAACATTTTAATCTGCTTATCATGCATATAAATCTGGCAGATAAATGTTTAAAAATGCACCCCTGGGACTCACCACCAAATCCAGATAGTGGGAAACTCTGTGGGACACATAACTTATTCTTTTTTTCAACAAATAAACTGAAAGAAGGGAGAAAACAGGATGAGAACAGACCTTATAGATCTAAAGAGACTTGAGAGCCACATCAAACAGTAGCAATGTGTGGATCATAGTTGGGTTCTTTTAAAATAAACAATGTGTACAGAATATTTCTTTAAGTTTGATTTTATGATATTTAAAAGAAAATTGAGCCAGACATGATGAAGTGTGCCTTGTCCCAGCTGCTGGGGAGGCTGAGGATGGAGGTTCTCTTGAGCCCAGGAGTTCTAGAGCACACTGGGCAACATAATGAGACTCTATCTTTTGTAAAAAAGAATACTATTTGTGATAATTGTATGAACGTTGAGGATATTAAGCTAAGTGAGAGAAGCCAGTCACAGAAGTACAAATACTGCCTGATTTTTATATGAGGTATATAAAATAGTCAAACTCGTAGAAACAAAGAGTACAATTATGGTTGCCTGGGGTTGTTCAGAGTGGAAATGAGGGGTTTCTGTTCAACTAGTATAATGTTTAAGTTATGTAAAATGATTAGGTTTTAGAGATTTGCTATACAACATTGTAGTTGACAATAATGTGTTCTACACATAGCACATTTGTAAAGAAGGTTAAAAAAAAAGTTACCTATAGAAACTTCAGTTGTGTTTGTGTGTGTGTGTATGTGTGTGCATATACACTTAACAGAAATATATAAATATGTTTATATCAACATTATTTATAATTTCCAAAAACTGTACGCAGCTGACATGTTCATTTACAGTAGACTGAGTTGGGACTAGAGTGAAGTAAGTGAAGCACTTGTTTCAGGAGAAAAAATTAAGTGGCTATAAAAAGACTAATAATCAAGATACATAAATTTAATACAACATTTTAAAAATCAATATTAATGCAAAAAAAAGCAGGATCCATATTATTGTTTCCTTTAGCCTCAGATTCCAATGTGGCTCCACATGGAACTGATAATAGAATTTACAAATAATGATACAAAATGGAATGCTACACAGCAATGAGAATAAATGAACAATGAATTATAACTACACACAATAATATGGAGACTCCCATAGACAAAATGTTCAGTAAAACAAACCAAATGCAAAAGTGTATGCACTGTTGGTTTCATTTACATCAAATTCAAAAACAGACAAACTAATCTAGGCAGAAGTCAGAATAATGGTTTCCCTTGAAAGGGGGCAAGAGAAAATTTCTGTGACTCTAGGAATATTCAGTTTCTTGATCTGTATCTTACATAAGTTTTGTACTTTAGGATAATTCACCGAACTGTTCATTTATTATTTTTGCACTTTTTGTATGTGCTATAATTTAATTTTTTAAATAAAAAATGATAATTGGAAATTTTAACACTAGCTATGTAATTGATGATATTAAGAGACTGTCAAATTTTAGCTGTAATATGGTGAAGTGGTTTTGTAAAAATATAACTTTAAAAGAAACCATATATTTTATAGATAATTACTAAAGTGCTTATAGATAAAATGGTATTAACATGGAATTTGCCTCAAAATAACATGTGAACTGGAAAAGTAGGAGAGGGACTAACGGAAGTAAGATTGACTATGGGTTCTTATTTGCTGAAGCTTACTTTTGTGTGCATGGATTACTTTTTATAGATTTCCATATGCTTTGGTACATGCCTACACTTAGTATAATAAAGCATTAAAACAAAAACCTCCTATAATCATGACCAATACAATATTTTGTTAGACTATGGAAAGAAGAAGTATGTTAGGACCTAGGTGTGCACTTTGCTCACAGAAAGTGATCAATGGATATATGTGGAATGAAAGAATAAATTGATATTAAAAACTAGAGAAAATTAGAATTAAAAATTATATGTAAACTATCTTCCTAAATCTTATTCCCTAGCCAAGTCTAGCCATTAAAAATCAGACTTTGTAAGATGCCATTATAGTCTTAGTTTTACTTAAATATGATATACCAATGAGTTCAACCTAAAATTTGTTTCACCAAAAGGCAGCTTATTTTTGGGTAGTCACATATTTTTAACACAATTTTTAATCATTCTTATAATTTTAACACAATTTATTATCACCTTTTAACACAATCATAATCCTTAATAGAGAAAGTCATATGACTTATACTTTCTACTCTTGCCTTCTACAAATATTATTTTCACCATCAAAGAACTTTGATAAGAAAAGAGGACTGTTTACCATTTCCTTTGATGCCTTGTTAAAAACAGTATTTCGAAGGTAAACACTGCACTTATCTCTCTATAAAATGTTTTAACAAAGATCCATATTTTATGTCAACTGTTTTCTATCTCTCAAAAAATATTTCATGTCATTAATAGCAATCATGTTACAATAAGGTAACATTCAGTTAGATGTGGAGTTTATCAAGAAATCTTCAAGAAAAAAAGTATCTTTAATAAAGTGAAATGTGATTTCCTAAAAGTGAGTGAGGCTTGCGTTCCTAAATCTGAGAGTTGTGCTTTATCACAAAAGAATGGCAGCCAGGATTTTACAGATTTGATTTGGAAAGATATTATGCCTAATTGTGATGGGTCAGCATAGACATTGCTGGTTTGACTGATGGTTCCATTCCATGCAAAACTCATATAGTGACCATGAACACTCCCTATAGATAGCATTATTTTGCAAGGCTCATTTAAATTTTTGCTTATTTTGTCCAAAAACTGTCACTTCGGAAATCTGCCTTTTTTTGTTTGTTTGTTTCTTGACAAGAATAGAAAGATTATAGCCTCATTAGCACCTAATTTCTTCCAAGTTCAATTTTAATTCCTCAGTATTACCATTATTTGTAGTGATAGATGTAGCCATTTCATTAATTGCTTCTGGAAGCATCAAACAGAGACATTTGAATCAGACTTTGTTTTCCAGCATCAGGTTCATAGAAACTGCTTTAAGGTTTCCGAAAGTATTGACTTTTGCATTAACAAGATTGATAGATCAGCCAACCATGATAGTTCTATCCAAAAACTGTGCATATATATTTTGGAAAAGGGAATATACTTTAAGCCTCCTGATCATGACAGTTAATTATTTTATTTCCTGGTATTTAGATAAGATCATCTACTTTTTAGATAAGATTATATAGATTATTATAAGATTATATTGCTCCACCTACCTAGGCAACATCTCTTAGAAGGTTAATAAGACTTAGCTGTCAGGTACCAAAAAGAAAGCAAGAAAGCAAGAAGCAAGCAAGCAAGCAAACAAGAAAGAAAGAACAGCTTCATGTGTCATATGGAATCAGTGTAGTCCTCTCCTTAAGACGTGAGAGTAAAAACTTTGAGCTCTGAAAATAGGTTCTACCATGACCTACCAGTACACTTTTGCCTGGAATACGTCTAGATCTTTAGATTCTTCCATTGTGATTCTTATCAGTCCAAGATGTTCCTGATTTTCCATCAAATCTCCAATCTGTGTTTCATGTGCATAACTGATAACCAGACTTGTGGATTCCCCTTTTAACTGAGTTATCTGTTTTTCTTCAAGGACCTCATTTTAGCTTTGAGTATGCCCTACCTAAGCTTTGCTAATTGACCTCACGCTTCCTGTTGTATAGCCTATATTCCACTGCTACGCTCTCTCTTGTAGGTCTCTCACCAAACCCACACTGTCCATTGTATGTGACATGTATGCGTCCAATGCACTCCTAGGCATATGATTTTAATCCATAAAGAACTCCAGTGTTCTTTGTCTTTGCTAGTACCAACATTTCAGAGCGATGGCTATACAGGAAGGGTAGCATAGATTATAAAAAGTATTTACCTAAATCTTCTAGCTAAATTTCAAATGTTTGGCAGGGTGATATATTTGTATCTTGATGTACATGTAGATAATGTTGTTTATTAAAATATTTTTCAGCTTATAATTGATAACATTGGTAATTTATGGAATCTTTACTCACCCACCTCTCCTTGTATTACTTAAGCTGCACCTTTTATGGCTTGAAACAAAATTACTCCAATGCACCTCTACATAGAATTTGGATATTTTGAGAAAAGAGACTGTGTTCTTTTCACACCTAGCTTTGTTCATTAATTTAACAAATAGGTAATGTGTCCTTATAATGGACCAGACACTGTGCTGGATACTAGAAATCTCTATATTTAAAAATGTAGCCTTCAGGAATTCTGTATTCAACAAACACAACAATTTTTGAGTTCCTTATTAATATCTCACTATGATATCAGATTCATTAACCATAAAGGGCCCTCTATGAAAGCTTTGGGTTGAAAATAATGTCGACAATAAAATTTGAACTTATAAAAATTATCTATGCCTATTTGAATGTGGACTCCTGAAAATTTTCTTTACAAACAGTGGTGAAACATCATATCCAAAATTTAAAAAAACTCTTTGCACCCTTCTTTTACTCTTTCAACATTCTTAAATTGTTTGTAACTATTAAAAAGGAAGAATACAATTATTCAGACTGCTGATTGTATAGACACAGTAGACTATGTTGCCCTCTGAGCCTTCTAGTTTACAAGAACAGATTCAAAGCACAAATGCTGCAACAACAAATATAAATAAGAAAGTTGTAACTTTCTGTTGTTTTCCTTTATAAAAGAAATATGCACTAAGTGTGTAAAACTTTTAAAACGCAGAAAACCATGGAGAATAAAATTACATTTCATTCTTATAATAATTTTTAACCTTATGGCTACCATATGCTATTGTTTCTGCTCAAGTTGTTGGACATGCACATGTCAGTAAGTCAGATAAGTTCCCTGTTTTCATCAAAATTATTTTGCATGTGGCTGGGAGATGAGTAAGAAACAAGTAAACTATTAAATCAAATTTGATGACTGCGATGAATAAAATTTTAGAAGGATAAATAGTATCGATACTATTGCTAAGTTGCATGGCTTTAAACATCTGAGACTGGTTTCAGATGTGTTGTGGTTTCTATCTGACTCTTTGGTCCACTCTATATGGAAACTGTTAACACAAGTGATAAACCCACTTATTCTGAATACACAACCATTGTTTGGTTATGATCTCTCTAACAAGGTTCACACATCAAAGCAAAACTCATTTCAAAGCCTTTTTGAATTAAATTAAATATTTGAGGCACTACAAAAAAATGCACTCCTAAAAATAATCTATGCTTACTGACTTCCTTTCATCAAATGCCATGTTCTGACAAAAAGGTAATCAAGGTTATTCTTGCATGACTTCTCCTTTTAATATTCATGCCATCTTATTGGTTATGGCTCTGCCAGACTCTGACTGCTTCTCTTCTATCATTTTGCCTTCTATTAGTTGAAACAGAATTTTATACAGGTAAACATTAACACTGATATAAAAGATAAGCCAGACTTTAGAATAAGGATACCATTAAATAATTTAATGAGTATATATTTTACACAAGACATTGCATTAGGTTACAAAGCAAAGAATGATGGAAAATAATCATAAGTTCATTTTAATATGGTTGCAAACAGATGTTAAGCTATGTTCTAATAAATAATATTGTTTTGTTTGCATAATTACAACCTAAGGCCTTTGTTTCAGCTGTTGGATAATTTCCCTTACCTCAGTGTCATTTTGTTAATGACCAGGGACTATTACATAAACTCCAGCACTCTATAAAGGCTTACTATGAGTCAGAATCAAAGAACCTTTCAGGTGAAATTTCCAGTTGCTGATGGAAAACACCACCAATGGAAAAGATGTGTTTCCTACTGATGGGACATTAATTACCTTTATATGTAACAAGTATTTTGTATAAACCATTATTTTTCATTATATTTATATAATTTAGGAATTCAAAAGGACCATCACTATGAATACAGTAGGCTTTGCTTATCTGTGTGAAATATTTTCCAAAACCCCTAGTGGATGCCTGAGACCATGAATGGTGATGAACCCCATAGATACCACCCCATAGATACCGTGTTTTTTCCCTATACCTGTCTATGATAAAGTTTAATTTATAAATTAGGCATGGTAGCAATTTATACTGGGCAAATATTTGTCTTCTCTTTGGTAGATCTGAATTGGCAGCATCACTATTCTTGTGCTTTGAGGACATTAGTAAATAAAATAAAGATGGCTTGAACACAAACACTGCCATAACATGACAGTCAATCGGACAACCTAGATAGCTATTAAGTGACTCACAGGTGGGGAACATCTACAGCATGCATGGACCAGACAAAGAGATGATTCATGCCACAGGCGGGACAAAGTATATCACACTACTCAGAATGGCTTGGAATTCAAAACTTATGACTTGTTTGTTTCTGGAATTTTCCATTGAATATTTCAGATTGCAGTTGATCATGGGTAACTGCAACTACTGAAAATGAAACTACAGAGATGGAAGGAGCTACTGTACTATCGTAAAAAAAAGCGTCTTCGATACTATTAAAAAACTGTACGTCAGAGATAGGGACACAATTCAGGGCCACGAAGTACAGGACATAAGCCAGAAAATATTTGTCATTCTGAATAGTAGGTGTATTATACTAAATCCACACCTATAAATATTCATATTATATATTAATGTGTATAAAATATTTGTAGATATATACTTGTATTTATATATATAAAGTTACTCATTTCTGCCTTATTTATTTTTATTATGTTCATTATTTTATTGGAAAGTTTATATATCATATTTTTAAGTGAACAAATCTAAAAATCTGGTCAAGATCATGGTCATAGTTAGTTCCAAGCCAGACATACAATGCTAACCTCATAAAACTTCTACTCTGTTAAGTATATTTTTATTGTCCAGAAACTGAGTTTTAATTCCAGAAGATAGCTATGTCTTCAGTTTAAAATTTGTAACTAAAGACAAGTAGCAAGTACTACAATAGTTCAATTATAAATCTATTGAACTATGTCTCCAATTTGCCATTCATTGTTTAGACAGTTTGAGAAATTCAGTAATATCTAGTTGAATTTTCTTCTTTTGAAATGAAATAAAAATATATCAGGAATGTCAACATAGGCTATCAGGAATGTCAACATAGTAATAGCCTGACGGTTTTGAGTTGCACATGATTCTGGGTTAAATATTTGCATGTTGACCCTCAAAATTATTGCCAAAAATTGCTTAAAGATATTTAGATTAAACCTATGATAGGCTGGAAATTAAAAGGTATACCATGTTCTTGGTCTGAGGCAAATAATTAATGGTTTTACCTTTACAAATGCGTCAGCATGGAACTTGCCATAGCTGTAAATTAAAGGTGACATACGATGCGGACTTTGCATGCAAAATACCCTTCTGCCAATTAATACCTTACCAGTTAAGTGTCAGTAAATGCTAATTTTAAATGATTTTAGGGTCTTGTACATTTGTATTGATAAATGTGTCAAAGGGATGCAAGTTCTTGATGATTGTACCAACTTCACTGCACTAGAAACAAAAGCTAGTAAAGAAAGCTTATAAAGCAGTGAGATAAAATATCAGCTTTGCCTCAGTAAGCCATCAGGAATGGGTCTCTCATCTGAATATGAGTTATCTAAGGGCTTGTGATCCATGCCACAGCCTTCACTCTTATTTACTTATTTGATGTTTGTTGTGTTGTAAATTTTTGAAATTAAAAGAAGGATCAATATGTGGGAAGAAAATAAACAAATAGTTCTCCCTTGTTGCTGTTTTGTTGTTGCATCTGTTCTTTTTCTTTATTTTTTTGCTTATAGAATAAAGGGGAATTATTAATTTTTTCTGCACTCCACTGACATTTCTGGGAAGTTATCTGCAGATGATGATGGATAAAAATATTCATCATAATAGATAGCATTATTTTAAATATGTACCTAAAACTAGTGGAAAGTTTATCTTTATCTTAATATCAGAGCTTTTTTGTTATGACTGTATCAATTATTAATTATGTAAAACTATTTACTTATTTTATAATATGATTTTTACCTATAGACATTTTATGGCATTCTATTAAATATGAAGTAGTTGGTATAAATTTAAAAACCCAAATAATAAATTTAATTGCTGAATATTTAAAATGTAAAACTAAATTAGAATTGGGCTATCAGGATGTATATTGCTTTTCTACATCACTATTTGAAAGGCTACACATATTTTACAATATTTTTAACACAAAAATCTTTACTTGAATATGATCCATTCTCCATTTGCCTCTCTTACCAAATTAAAGCCAAAGTGATGATTTACAAACTCAGAAATAATCATGCCATTCCTCTATTTAAAATCATTGAATGGCTTTGAAAGTTGTTAGCATACCCGTCAAAAGTTTTGCCGGATAGATGAAGGTCCTCCAGTATCTCTCTACTTTCACGTTGTTTTACTCCACCCCTTTGTATCCCAGCTACATTGGCCTTTCAGTTGAATTGCCACAGTCTTTTCTCACTCAGGAAACCACTGGCCCTGTTCTATCTGTCTAGACCCTCCCGTTCACTAGCCCCAATGGCATCCTCTAACGAATCATATCTCACTCCTTTTCTGATTTTAGATGTTAGTTCCTAAAGAAGCTCTTGCACATTCTGCTGTCTACACATACCCTCTTCTATCTAAATTAAATCCCTCTGACATATGCTCTTGTAATTTTCTCTTGGCCCATAATATAATGAATGATTTTAATTAAATATTTATTTATATTTTTACTTGAACAGTATTAAATAAATGTGTTGGCAAATGTGTTGATTATTTAAATAAGTGGATTGAAATTGTTCAAAGTAATCTCCTATAAGCTCTGTTAAAGTTGAAAAGTTTTTATAATAGCTGTCTTTTTCCAATCTGTTTTATTTTTACTCATCTAACTTGCTTTTTTAAAGGTTCTTTATTCCATTGAAAATTGCATTTGATATGTTTAATGAAGATTAACTGAAGTGCTTTGATTCAGAGAAGCAGTCATAGATTTTTATGTAAAAGATATAAAAAGAAATGACTAGCCCTTTATCCCATGCCACCTTGATTTCTACATGTTGTCAATTAAATATTTTCAGTTAATGCATGTATGGGTATAAGTATTTGTGCTCTCGACTAATAATTCTCAAGTTGAAATACGTATTGCCTTAGGAATCCCTCTTCCCCACTCAGCCTAAGGTTAACTTTACTTATTGATGGAAATCAATATTACTACAGCTGTAATATCACTTTCACCCTTGCTGCCACAGCTGCTGCCTGTTCTACTGCCGTAAAGTTTTCAAAACATAGCAAATGGTAGCTACCCAGAAAATTGACTGAACTATTTAGGGGAGTAAGCATTTAATTGTGGTTTTCTTCTTCACTGAAATATATAAGTTAAAGCAACATTTTAAAAAAGATAATTTCCAAAAAATAATCAGACAGTTGTCAAGGAAATTTTATGCCAAAATATATTCTCAGTGATTTTTCCATTTGTAGGTATCACCATACTACTTTCCTCTAAAAGAAAGGAGACTTGAATCTATTTCAATTTTGTAAAAATGCTCCTTTTCTCTATGATACAATGACAATTATTTCTTACCATTGATGAATATAATGTAGATGACAATGCTTTAATAAGGTTTCTATCCCTTGATACCATCCATTTTTGCTAATGTCCTTAGCCCATGAGATTTTTAGAGTTTTCACCAACCTCTCATCTGTCAGTGATACATGATGAGATTTATATGTAAAAATTCCATTAATATTAATGAGATTAGCTCTCATAAATCTGATGTTATTGCTGATAGAGTAGATTCTGGAAACAGTAAAATTCTTTACATTAATTAGAGAGCAAATCGGGTTACTTTGTCAAGTATATAAATACATAAAATAAGTAGTGAAGTAATTTAATATGACTAGTCAAAGTCATGAAAAATTCTAATAATTATGATAATAAAGAATTTCAAATAATTGCCATTTTTGTTCTAACAACTCTCTTTTTCTTCCAAGCCAACTGCCGTATAGCTCACTTTTCAATAGAGAATCAGTATGGCCTGCCTGGATGTTGTGCAGAGGACTGATTATTGCTGAATAGTCTATTTGCAGCTTACTGCAAATAGGTACAGATGCTATTGCAACTACCATCTCCTGCTCAATCCTACTCAAGTTTGGAGATCATTTTTCTGAGACAATCCCTTGAATTGTAGGCATGCTTTTCCCGAGAAAATTTGCTCTTACTGCTTCCAGTTGTCATGGGGCTACTATAAGCCTAGCAGTCATAGGTACAACAATTTCCCTGCTGTTTTTTTCTTCATATGAAATCTTCCTTGCCTACTTGGCATCATCAATTCTGAGTTTCACATCTATATGTATTCTTGTTTGATGTTGATTTTTTCTCTTTGCACAATTCAGATGATTTTCTCTGGGAAGATAATGAATATGTATCTGACCAACAACTGTAATGGCTGTCATTTATTTATCATTGCTTATTTACTATTTTTTGACAAACATTTATTGAGCATCTATTATGTATCAGCAAGTGCCAGAGATGTAAAGTTAAAGAAATTTCTCTCTGCCTTAAAGGAATTACAGACTAGCAAGGAACATAGACATGCAAAGTAGCAGTGTACATATATAGAGAGTACTAATTATGCACAACACATTGTAGAAACACAGAAAAGAGTAATTCCATGAACTTTTGATGCAGACAACATAAACAATCTGGAGAAAGTGGCAATAGCTGAAAAACGAATCCTTATATATTCCTGTGTTCTTATTAACTGGGTTTTAGGGAAGTAAAGATTTTAATATCCAGCTATGGTAATTAAAGTGGATAAGAAATTAAAAGTTGGTATTTTTCTTTTAACTATATAATGCAACATTTTAATCATTAACTTTGCATGGATAAGAGAAGTTGGACAGATGGAACACAGCAAAGTGGTAGAAAATTACTGGGTCTGCTTAAGAAAATATTAAAGACTAGAGGATGGCTCTGGTGAGTTAGGTAGAGATCACACTCCTTTATAGTCCTCTAAATGGTATTTAATTGTTCAGGATTATCCCCACTCCAAATCCCCAATTGTCTCCCACGCTGCCTTTCTGTTAGTCTTTTGATAATTGCATCTCCAAGCATGACGTCTAAAACCTTCACCTCATTCCCTACAACAAAACTCAAGCAACTTGCAAGGCCTACCATGTCTTCAAACTGCAATCTCTGCCAGTGCTTTCAGGCTTCACCACCCTCTAATTCCAGCTCACCTTTTGCACTTTATCCAAGCTGAATCACTTAGTTCTCTGAACCAGCCATTCTTTTTCATGCTGACATTTATGCAATGACAGCTTCTTTCCCCAACTCAGTTCCTTGTTTTGCTTGTGAATGTGCATTCTGCCCATTTTGCCTTCTAAAGCAAGGCCAAAGCCCAGTATGTGATGTGTTAGTTTCCTTTTGCTGATTTAACAAGTTACAACAAACCAAGTGGCTTAAAATAACAAAAATTATTATCTTACACTTCTGGAAGTTACAACTCTGAAATGGGTCTTGGGCTACATCAAGGTCTTGGCCAAACTGCATTCCATCTGAAGGCCCTAAGAGATAGATCTGTTTTGCCATGTAAGGTAACACATTTACAAGTTTTGATGGGAAGGAACATTATTTTACATATCACAGTCAGCTTCTCTGTAAAGATTTATATCATCCCTGTCCCCTCAACCAGGGTTAAATTTTCCCATTTCGTGTATATTAGCTTGTGCTGCCATAACAAAATACCATAGATTGGGAGGCTGTAACAACAGAAATTAATATTCTTACAGTTCTGGAGGCTGGAGGTCTAACATCAGGGTGCCTGTGTAGTCAGTTCTGGTGAGGGACCTGTTACAGGTTTGCAGACAGCCACCTTTTTGCTATGTTCTCACATGGTGGAGAGTGAGCTCTGGTACCTCTTTCTCTTCCTATTAGGGCAAGTTCTGTTGAGTTCTATTGAGTGAGAATTAAACCCTTTTGACCTCATTTAACCTTACTCATCACCTTAAAGACCCTATCTCTAACACAGTCACATGAAGGGTTACAGCTTCAACAGGTGAAATTTAGGGAGACGACATTCAATCTAGAAGCATTGTTTCCCCATAATCGTGGACATATGAATCTTCCCTGTACCATCATGAGCTGTTTTCATGTCTCCCTTAATTAGATTCTTAGATTATTAAAAATAAAGCACATGCCTTTTCAATTCTGCAAGTCTAGTGCCTCAAAAATAACAAATGTTTGTTTAACCAAACATTTTTGGTTGGATGTACAAAAATCATCTCAGCTATCCTGTAAGAAGATAAAGTTAACCACATGTGAAATTAATTGTAACAGGAGAAATTGCCAACATGGACTATAGAGCAAGCCATGGTCTATAAGGGACATGGTAGTTGAAAGACCTCCAGTAGTCCATGTACTTCATTAAAATATACTTCAGCCCACTGGCCTCAAACATCTCTACTATTTCTACATATCTCTTCAATTTGTCAAAATAACCAATGACAAAATAATGGAGAACTCTGACATAAAAGAGCAAGAGAAAAAGTCATAAAATCCCAAATGAGTAACCTTTTAATTTACCTTACGAATTACAGTACTTCCATTTATCAGAAATCATTTGGAATTATAAATCTTCACATCTTGACCTCAATTATGCTTTCCCCTCTAAGTGCATTTAGAACTTTAGGATGTATGACAAATTCAACATCAAATATATTTCAGTGCCTTAATAAACAAAGTAATGAGCACTTTCAAGAATACATTAACGTGTTTTTTTACTTGATTTTACTAACCAATGTATAAATAGAAATAAATATATAGTACTAAATTGCTATTAGTAATAATTACTTCTTATGTATATCTGCTAGTAACCAGAAAGTGTTTTATATCTCTTATTAACCTCTTTTAATTGACTAAATTTAAATCAGAATTAGAATTAGAAAAAAGATTTTCTTTTTTTGTCCTATTCAGAAATAGAACTAGAAATAGTCATATAATTGGCTAGATTTTACATGAGAGATTTGTAGAATAATACCATAGTCTTCTTTATTTGGAGTGTTTTATTGGGTTGTTTAAGAAAGTCACAAATTTTATTCTCTCAAGTATATATATACACACACACACACATATTCACATATACACACATACATACATATGTGATATATGTGTGTGTGTATATATATTTACATAAATTTATTTACACACACATACACACACATATATATATATATTTTGTTTTTTCCTTGAGATGGAGTCTTGCTTTGTCATCCAGGCTGGAGTGCAGTGCACCCTCCGCCTCCCGGGTTCAAGCGATTCTCTTGCCTCAGCCTCCCAAGTAGCTGGGATTACAGCTACTTAGCCAACAAACCCAGCTAATTTTTTTTGTATTTTTAATAGAGACAGGGTTTCACCATGTTGACCAGACTGGTCTTGAACTCCTGACCTCATGATCCCCCTGCCTTGGTCTCCCAAAGAGCTGGGATTACAGGCATAAGCCACCACACCCGGCCCACTATCATATTTAATACAAGTTTAAATTTAGATTAATATGAACATTGACACAACACATTATAGCGGCGGTCATAAGTACATTTGGGAAGTTGCATGTACAAAACATATTGCTTGTCTTAATAATGTGTGTTAAGTATTATTGTCTCATAGAAGCTATAGTTTAATAAATGTTTAAGTTGCCAAAATATTTTAAGAAGAGATTTTGTTTGTATTATGGAACACATTCATTCAAAGAAGGACGAAAAAGGTCAAAAAAGTAATATAACAGCATTTCATACAACACAATAGGAAGACACTTGTGTAAGCTTTATGGAAACTGTGGAAATGGTAGAACAGAATCCTATTTGACTTAGTTATCTGTACTTCTTAAAATTAGGATTTTTGAAAGAATGTTGTTGACTCTGGGCAGGCTAGATATGGCACTCTCTGGCTAGTCATCTGGAGAAAGGGCCATAGGTTGCAAATAAGGCTGCTTAAGCCCAAACCTGCAGTAGAGACCAGGGGTAGGTTGGGGAATTCCAGGGGGCAAGTCAGTAGGAAGTAGATATTGATACAAGTATGATGTACAGAACACTGGCCAGAAACCTATAATTCCCTGGAAATGACCATAAATTCCAACTGTTTCATCACTTCTGAAGAATGTACTTGTGGGTATTTATTGATTACATTATATCTAAATGTGAATTTTCCAGATGATAGTACAGTTTATAGATAGGGATATGATGGCTTAGGGAATGTGTTAATTGTGGAACTTCAGAAATGGCTTCTACAATGTGAGTCCAATAATAGATGACACCATCACCCCTGTTAAATAGGGTGTATTCAGTGCTTGGCAAGGGTCTGAGACTCAGGTTCTAGTGACGATTTGACTCATCCCCAGTTTCCCATTTTCCCATCCTAAAATATCCCAAATTACATGATTTCTGATCTAACTTTAAGTTGTGGCAGGAAACTTAACTTTCATTCTTCTTAAAGATGAATTATAATCAAATGATTGCTTCAGGTCACTGAAAACAAGCAACAAGAATGCCTTTTAATAAAATTATAATATAATTCTGCTCTTCTCTATTTTCTTCCAGGTGGTTCTACTGAATTTGAAGTTATCTTTTTCTTTTTCCTTTTTTTTTTATTTTTCGAGACAGAGTCTCTCTCTGTCACCCAGACCCAGGCTGGAGTGCAGTGCGCCATCTCCACTCACTGCAACCTCTGGCTCCTGGGTTCAAGTGATTCTCCTGCCTCAGCCTCCTATGTAGCTGGGACTACAGACCCATGCCACCAGGCCCAGCTAATTTTTGTATTTTTAGTAGAGACAGGGTTTCATCATGTTGGCCAGGCTGGTCTTGAACTCCTGGCCTCAGGTGATCTGCCTGCTTTGGCCTCCCAAGTGCTGGGATTACAGGCGTGAGCCACTGCACCTGACCCTGAAGTTACCTTTTTCTTATAGCACATTAACAAAGGTCTTTCGAAATAGGGGAAAAAAATCAGCGGTCTAGTATTTTATAACCATAACTTGGGTGACAGACCCTCACTGGACATGTGGTCTGAGCCAGTCAAATGCCAGAGATATGTTAACTGCTTCACTGCTGCATAACAGGGCCTTGATAACTCCTGCCCTGACGTGCAATTATTCTCAATTTTCCCTACACTACCCAGGCTCAGAGAGTTACACATTTTTATTTTAAACAATTGCGACGTCATGGTGTGGCTTATGTGTTTCCATATGTATTAAGACCTGTAGTCTTAGAGAAACCCAACCTGAACCAAATTAAATGGAAAGAGAAATCCTATAGAAATTAATCTGCAAAACCTCTGACAAACTTCCTGCTTTCTCATAAAACTTTCAAACCCATCAGGAAACTTATTTTATTTCTACACTCCATCCTAACCTGCTGCCTCTTTTACCTTGGAATTATATCTCTTTTGCCCTAATCCAGTATGATTTTATTGCTTCTGGGCTTTCTGTATAGGTGTTATATTGAAAATTTTCTTCCTCTTAATCTCAGAAATGTGTTTCATTCATTCCCATGTAAAAGCCTGACAGCCTGTTACTTTCCCGAATTCCATGATTTTCCTCTTTCACGTTTCACCACACCTTTCAATGGCACACAAAGTGTAGCTCTTTGAGTCCTTTCATGTCTGAAAATGTAATCAGCTCAGTCTTAACTTGTAGCTGGTTGATAGACAATAAGTGAGTTTGAAATATTTTTTTTCCTATGATCTTGAAGTCATTTCTACATTGCTTTCTACCTTCTTTTGCTGGTAATGAGAAATCTAGTCTCATTGTACAACGAGACTTTTTGATTTTTTTCCCCTTTTATGTAAGCTTTAAGAATCTTTGCTTTATCCTCTCTATTCTTTAGTGTCAGGACAAAAGGCTTGAATGAGTGTATGTATGTGTTTCATTTCTTGTGCAGGATACTTCAGGGATACTTCTGTGTGGAAATTCATAAATTTTAGTCCTGAAAAAAATTGTATCAATTTTCTTTGATAAAAGGAAGATCCCTACTTTTCACCTTCTTGTTTTCCTAAAGAAACTCTGAATACTCTAGACTGATCTAAATTGACTTGAATTTTTCCTGTTTTTTGTCTTTGTCCATTTGTTTCAATTTTGTGAGATTTTTCTTAACTTTATTTCTATTTTTTTCAATAAATATCTGCTACCATCTTTTTCATTTTTAAGAGCTTTCTTATTTGAATGTTTCTTTTTATTGCCTTCTGTTCTTATTTCACGGATGCAATCTCTTTTTTTGTAAGTATTAAATTCCTTCATTTCTGAGTTACTTCTGCTTCTTGAAATATCTCTGCCTTTATTTTCTCAGAGTCTATTTTTATGATTGTATGTTTTTAGTTTTGTCTGCAAGTTTACGTGCTTTTTACAAATTATCTGTCAATCTTTGGCACTCATAAGCATACAGGAACCTCTGTGTATGGGTATGGCTTGAAAACACAACACTTTACTATAAAATCCCTGAATATCAGTTCATGTGTATACATCTTATCCTCTTTGGATTATTTTCATATTCCTCTAGAAGAACTGTCCCGTATCTTTCCTAGGAGTATAAGTCTAGCTCTCTACATTCTTGAAAGAGAGAAGAAAAAAAGTCAGGTAGATGTTCACATGTATCTTTGCAGTACACTGCCCCTCCAGTCTTCTCAGTGTCTGTTGATATATAACTTTGTTCTAAGTTATCCAGTAGCTTCCTAGGATGGAGAGGTATAGTCCTTGAAATAAGATAAGTGGGGGTAACTGTGAGTCCAATATCCCTTTATGAGAATTTTTAAACAAAAGTCATTTTCAGTTTCTTATCTTCAATTCCTGAGAAATTAGGGGTTCTTTAGCTTGGATTGCCTTGCATATAATTGTCTCCTCACACTACAAGCTTAGATTGTAACACTCCCAGGATCCTAAATCAGTTATTAACCTTTCATACACTTTCAGTTTTCCACAATTTGGCTTTCATGTCTAGTCTCCTTTATCTGATGTTGGTTTTTATTTCGTCTTTCTGTCCTAGCATACTTAGGCGTTTTTTGTTCTATCCTCTTTTTAGTGTGACTTCTGGGGGAGAAATAAAAGCACATTTCCAGCCAGGTGCAGTGGCTCATGCCTGTAATCCCAGCACTTTGGGAGGCCGAGGCAGGTGGATCACAAGGTCAGGAGATTGAGACTATCCTGTCTAACACAGTGAAACCCTGTCCCTACTAAAAGTACAAAAAAAAAAAAAAAAAAAAAATTAGCTGGGCGTGGTGGCGGGTGCCTGTAGTCCCACCTACTCGGGAGGCTGAGGCAGGAGAATGGCGTGAACCCGGGAGGTGGAGCTTGCAGTGAGCCCAGATTGTGCCACTGCACTCCAGCCCGGGTGACAGAGCGAAACCCCGTTTCCAAAAAAAAAAAAAAAAAAAAAGAAAACACTTCCAATCTCTATTTTAAACTGATATCCATTTGACTTTTAAAACCATGTTCGTATGGGCTGGGCTCGGTGACTCATGCCTGTGATCCTAGCACTTCAGGAGGCCGAGGTAGTCTGATCACTTGAGGTCATGAGTTTGACACCAGCCTGGGCAACACAGTGAAACTCCATCTCTACCAAAAAATACAACAAAATTAGCTGGGTATGGTGGTGTGTGACTGTAACCCCAACTACTTGAGAGGCTGAGGCATGAGAATCTCTTGAACCCAGGATTTGGAGGTTGCAATGAACCCTGTCACACCACTGCCCTCTAGCCTGGGTGACAGAGATCCTGCCTCAAAAAAAATTATGAAAAATACACATGTTCATATATTAGTGTGATAAAAATAAACTGAAAAAGGAAAATTTCTTTCCTCAAATAATAATCTTAGTATAGCAAGTAATAAAATATGATGAGAGCAAATATGCCTATGATATGAAATGAAGAAGCCAACCTTTACAAAAATTTGGAGTTTTCTATATTGATTTTTTAACTGTTATGGTCTCACAATATAAAAATAACTCAATTGTTCTCCTCCTATGGTAGGCAATGACAAAGACAAACCCTGCCAAATTTTAATACCAATTTTAAAGATTGAAGAAAAGCCATTCTCCCTTAGTCCATAGTTGAGTATATTTTATAATTATAGAACACAACTCTTTGCTTTTGCTTTCTGTTTATTAAATGTTCTTCTTTCACCCATCTCATGAAAAACAGTACGTACACGCAAAATTCACTTTCAAAGTATCTAAAAGAGCACTTTTATTTCCAAAACTCTTTTTTCTGAAATTATTTACACAACCCCTCTTTCGTGATTCTGAATTAACTAAACCATATCAGAAAAGCAATCTTACTGCTTAATAGTCACATTATACTAATTTTTGGTTAATTAACTTAGTCTTTTTGGATTTTAAGCACCCCTCCTTAGTAGGTTGAATGGCTGCTTCCAAAAAGAGAAGTCTATGTCCTATCACAGGAAGCTGTGGCTGTTACCTTGAGAATAAGAAATGCTCTTGGATTTCTTTAGGTGGCCCCTAAATCCAATGACAAATATCCTTATAAGAGAAAGACTAAGGAAGAGTTGAGACAGACAGAAGACATGGTCACCTAGAGGAAAAAGCAATGTGAAGATGGAGGCAGAGATTGGAAGAATGCTGCTACAAGCCAGTAATCCTGTAACCAAGTAGTGCCATTAGCCACTGGAAGCCAGGAGAGGCATAGAATGAATTCTTCCCCAGAGTTTCTAGAAGGAACCAACCCTCTTGATACCTTGATTTCAGACTTCTGGCTTCCAGAACTGCGAATTTTAAGTCAACATGGAGACTTAAGACAACATTCTGCTGTTTTAAGACAACATGGAGACTTATAAACTCCGATGTAATAAAAGGGCTTCCTCTGACTTCACTGTGAACACAGTTGGCTCTTGTGAATATTTTGAGGAAATGAAATTGTCAGTGCAAGTGTGTGCAGAGGCTTGGGCATGAGTGTGCATGGAACAAGCAGAAGTGTGGCAAGTGTTCTGGGGCACAATTGCAACTTGGAATGAAAATCTGTGTTTTATACATTTGCTGAAATAATCTTTAGCATTTACATGGATTTTTAGATTTAGTTTTAGGACTTAGTTATAGCAATTCTGTCACAAACTAGTTTTCTAGAGGTAAATTAATTCACTTTCCTTGAGCCTGTGTTCATACACTAAATGAGGGATTTCAAATCAGAAGAAACTATTTTTCTCTAAAATAATCTCATTGTAATTTCAGATAAATTTAAAACATAAAATCAATTAATTTTACCATAAAAGTGTTAAGTTGATTGATAAAAGTACATGTATAGAGTTTATTGGTTTTATTTAATTACTGTCATAGAGACTCGTTAGTAAGTTATCTGCATTTTAATTGTCTGCTTTCGATCTATTCATTCTTTTTCATTTGTGAGGTACAATGATTCGAACACATGGATTTTGATGGTCTTGGCAAAATCAAGTGTTGATTTGACTCTTCCTACTCAGTGGTACAGTTGAACTATGTTCAGTACCATTGATTTCATGACCTATTTTACATATTCATTTCTAATATTAATTGACAACTTATGGACTAGGTGCAGTGGCTCATGCTTATAATTCCAGTGCTTTCAGGGGCTGAGGCAGGAGGACTGGGAGGATTGCTTTAATCCAGGAATTGGAGACTGCAGTCAGGTATGATTGTGCCACTGCACTCCAGTCTGGGAGACAGAGTGACAAAAAAAACAAAAAACAAAAAAAAACAACTCAAAATGTGTATTGTCCAAATTTAGATGGGTAATAAGTGTAAAATGCACAGTGATATGTAACATTTAGTATGAAAAAGAAAAATAAACATTTAGTATGAAAAAGAAAAATAAAAAAGAAATTTTATATTGATTTTATGTTGAAATTATAATATTTTATCTACATAACACTAAATAAAATATGACATTAAACTAATTTCATCCAGGTTTTAACATTTTTTAAAAATGTGCCTACAGAAAATATGAAATTAAATGCATTTGTATTCGCAGCTCACATTTGTAGGTTATGTTTTTTCTGTTGCACAGTGCTGGTTAATTTTGTACAATTAGTAAAGCTCCTGTAAGACTACAAACTAACTTACAAGAAAAGAAGTTACAAGAAAGGGAGGAGGACAACACTTATAGAACACATATTTTGTATAGACCTTTATCCTATTTCTTTTATATATGATCAATCTTTAGCATGTCTTCTGTGAATTGTGTTATTATTATCCCCATTTTATTGTAAAGATTTCCAAAGTATAAGTGGTTAGCTTGCCTTTTATATAGGGCAAGTTAAAAGTAATATCAGAAGCCAAAGTATTTGCTGCTTGCAAAGTTCTTAGATTAAAAAAAAAAAAAAAAAAAAAAAAAAAAAAACCTTAATTTCTAGAAAAAAAAAAGTCACACATCATTGTTTCAATACCCATTTTTCCCTTTATAAAATAATAATAGAATGCCTAATTTTAGTTGAACCCAGCATTTCTCAACCCACTTTCAATTATGTATATCATATAATCTGGCCAAAGAGATGTGAGCAGATGGAAATCTTCCTCAAAAGAAAGCCATTACATGTGTCCTTTGCATCTTCTTCTTCCCCTTTCTTTCCTTGAATCTGAGTATGCTGTCTGGAGTTGAAGCAACAATTCTGCCATCTAAGACAGCCTTTAGGATCAAAACTCCTAAAACAAGATAAACATAATGAGATAGAATAACCTGAGTTCCCAGAGTTTTCGTAGAGGAAAATTAACATGAAATCAATTGGGTAGTTTACCTCAAGACTTTTACATGTGAGAAAAACAAAAGCAGATATTATTCAAGCCACGGATATGTTTGATCTTTTTTTTTTTCCTTTGGATAAACCAAGCCTCGCCTGATACCAGTAGTAATGAAATAGCCTTTAAAATAATGTTTCTGAATAGGCTTCAAATTTTTAGATAAACGGTAACTGAAAAGCCTCAAGAATAATAATAACCTGGCAGCGAGAAATAGGAATATTTCAATCAAGGAATTTGGAGGGCTTTCTGGCGATGGTTAAGAATGAGAAGAAGTAGAAAAAGGGATCAAAGAACTCAACAAAATATAAATGACGAACACGAAGATATAACGTGACATAGTTTCTTTTTAACTGTGCACAAAACCTCTCTCCCTTGTATTTCAGGGATACCTTTCACTCGTATAACTAGTGCCGTTTGGCGCTCAGATCTCTTTCCCAGCACCACCTTGAGATCAGAGATGGCATAAACATGCCTTGAAGTAGTAAATATAGGCCATAAACAGGAACATGATCAGTACTTGAAACGTTCTCTATTACCCTAAAGTCATCAGAATGAGAAAATAAACAGATAGAAATTCCTGTGTCTGCTCTGTCTCAATCACGAAACCACAAACAATGCACAAGATATGCCAGAGAAGACTCGCGTTATACACCACTGTTAACCAAGAGTATAGAGCTAGAAACCAATACAAAAATGCCAACAATGACAGATGCTGCCAAATGCAAAGTGAACAGCTAGAACCAAATGGGAAAGCTATTTATTTTATTTTGCTACATGCTCAAGGCTTGATTTCCATTTTCCCACTTTCAGATTGTCATTTTGCCTATGAAGTTTTTCATTAAACTTTCAGCTGACAGGCAAGTGATAGTCTTCAAACCTGGAATTAGTTCAGTAATAAGAATCCTCGCTTGAGGCTCTATCTGCATTTCGGAGGCAGAGTAGTGTCAAGGAAGAGGTCTGCTAGAGGGAATTTTTAGAGGTGGGAGCAGATTATAGATCAAGAACTCTCTCCTAGTACTTTCCCTCCACCCGAGCCCTTCCATTCTGTCTTAGTGCACTTATTTAAGCAGTCTTGCCCTCTTGGAATTCAGGCTGAGGTAAAACAGGCAAGCATTGAAACTGACACTAGGAACAGCATCACCTGCCATGAGTTTGTTGAAATAACAAATCAGTTTTAAGACCCAATAGCTACATGTTTTAAAAGTTTATCAAATCTATTTATTGCACTGAATTTGTAGGTTACTTACAATGACCCTAAGTGGACGGACTGCATTATTTTTCTTCCTGTGATTTTGTTGTTACTAAGTGTGGTAATTCTACCATTTCATTTGTATACATTGTGTACTAAAAAAAAAAATTCCCTTTAATTTTTTTTTTTTTTTTTGGAAACTAAAAGCAGATAAAATGAAAATTTACTTGCATTATTTTTCTTCACCAAATAATGCATTTAGTGCTAACATGTTTAAGAAATGGAAATTTTGCTTTAAAAGAACAGAGTAAGAAAAATCCAAGCAAGGTGTGAACTTGTTATTTAGGGAAAACTAGGTTAAGGCTTTAAAACTAAGGAACAAACAAATAAATGTAATCATTTAGAAGACATTCTATTTGTTTTCTCTTTATTATCTTAATTAATGTTATGAAGACAGTGCTTCTAGGCAGAAAGTGCCACTGAAACAATCTAGTCTGCTTAAGGATTTAAAATCATTGTCAAATTTCTGCATTCCTGGGATGTAGCTAAATTTCTCAGAGAACCCATGAATATTCTCATATGAGTTTCAATATACGAAGTGACTCTACACTAATGAAAATTGAATGGGGGCTGGAGTTTCTCCTCAAAGCCTAATGTTTAGAATTTTAATCTACCATACTCAGTCAGTCCTAATTAGAGGACTTCAGCATTATGCAGACATCTATCACCATGATATGGCTCTGGGGAGGCATGTGTGTGTAATTAATCACCATGAATACCTGCCGTCCTCTTTTCCCTTGTGGAGATTAGAAGGGAGAGAGAGAGCTAGAGTCACCACATTTGCGTAAACAACTCTGAATCCTATTAGTTCAATTATCTTACTTTCTTAGAAGAGCCTTGTTTTAAAAAGTCACTAATGTCCATTTGCTCATTCTTTTGAATATATACTTTCATGGGCAATTTTATCTCCTCACCTGAAAGCAAGACAGCTGCTTCATTGGGAGGAGGGGAAGAACTTTACTGTCTTATGAAGACTGTGTTTTTCCCTTTTAAAGGACAAAGTTCCTCCATGTGAATCCCCAGTGCCTATCCATGAAACACCTGGTTTTTCTTTGGAGATTTCCATCCAAAGTACTGAGAGAGTCTGACCTTTCTTAACTCATAGATAATGACAAGGCTGCCAAACATGTGTTGTCTCATAATTGTTTTTACAGACCTACGCCATGAGGTATGATTAAAGACAAGGAGAAAGATTATTAGAAGATAAAAGAAAGGTAATGCCTTATTTATGGAAATCATTTAGAATTGTGTAGTACCTATGGTGTAAACCATAAACACAGTGAGAAAGTAAGCATTAATGAACTTTAAATGTTGAAGAATACTTTTCTGCTGGGCCATCAACAATTTGAAAGCAAGAGGCACCTTTTGCATATTAAATGCTGAGATTTTTATTCTGTAGGACAGTAGTGAGGAAAATAATAGGAATTGTCCTAAAACAGCAAAGACTAATAGAATAAGGGGGGCCGTTCTCTTTAGTTCCCCAAGGGAATTGTATGCTCTGAGTTATCCCAAATGTGTGTCTCATTTGCAATTGCAACTTCAAAAATTATTCCATCAAGCACATCAGAGTAGGCAGAAAGAACACAAGTCCCCAGTTCCAGGTCTCAAAAACCACTGGAAGTGTCAGTGAACCAGAACAATGACCAGACTGAAGCAAATACTGGCCTTGGAACAAAATTGGCTTTCATGGTAATTATTGTTTAGAGATAAAGCAATGTACCTTAAAGATATAATATTTTAAGTTTTTATGCCTTTAGTTCAAAGACAAGTCAAGGGGTTCTGATAGCTCTGAGGAGCAGCTGGAGAAAGTGTGTATCTGAGAACAGAAACAAAAAGACCTCTAATTAAAAAGCCCCACAGTGAATGTAGCCAGAGGAAATGTAAATCAGAAATTGTTCAAAGTTAAAAGTGAGGGTAGCAGAAACAGAATACTGGGAATATGAGCTGTGCATTAGATTTTTGACTTAAATAAACAAAGAGAGAATTCAATGAGTCTTCCCATGCAAAGAAAGGCAAACACAAAATTTTAGAAAAGAATTTAAAATTCAGACAGAGATTAGGGCCGGTCTTATGCTCCAACCTATCTGAAGCAAGGTTAATTCCTAAATTTCTTACTTAGGGTACAGATGTTACCAAGACTCTAGACATTGTAATTTTGGCCATTTAGGATCCAACAGACAAATTTAAGAAGAAAAAAAAAAGCAGTCCAGCTCATATAATCTTGAAAAATTTTATTTAATTCTAGGTTCTGACAATTATTAGGGAAGCAGATTGTGACTCATTCAAAGTTTGTCTCAGACAGGACAATATTTGAGAAGATTGTATCAATTTTTATAGATTTTAAATATTTTATTCTATTTTCTTTAATCAACTCCTCTTATTTCAGTCTTTCCACAACTTATATTACATAATAATCAGGAACAAATACGGTAAGAAAATTGGTATTTCGGGGAGACTTTATCTTCTTCTTTTTTGGCTTATAATATTCCTGAAATTGCTCCAGATACTCAAGGGTGCTGATTCTCTTCCTACCATATGACCTATCAAATATTTCATTATAGATTTTTTTTCTAATAACCAATGATACAAGATCCCAGTTCCTAACCAAGTGAAAGAAGAAAATGTAGTTTGATTTATGAGACATAGCAAAAGACCAAAAGAGAACTACTATGTTAAGAAGAAAAGAAACAAACAAAAACCCCAAAATTATTTATTAAACTCAGTTAAATAAATTAGTCATCATGCCTTTTTGTCAAAGCTCCAAATGAAGGGGACCCATCTTTGCATAGTTAAAAACCTTAACCCAGATGAAAATTGTATTATGATTGATGGTAAAGCTATTTGTTAATATAGTCACCATTTGGACAAGACTGTCTCTGATTTGAATATTTCCAAATGATTTATTTTACAGTAGGTTGTCTTTCTCCTTATCTGTCTTGCACTAGAGAACAGGCAAAAAGTAACATTTGCCTCACATTAGTGCTCTAAATGAGGATGTGCTCCTTCACATCAGGTCAGTAAGTTACATCAAGCAATGAGCACATTAGTTCTAGCACCCTGGGTTTATATCTCTTATAATAATTTGAATAGAATACTTTCAGTTTACATTAGCAAGAAAAAGTTGCAGATTATACCAGAAGTTTGCTTTTTAAAACATGATTAATCTGAATTCGGGTATATGTCAAGTATCTAGCAGAAGAGGGGATAATCAAATTTGTGCAAGCCATTAAAATGAAGACATGTGCCAAATTTTGTGGTCTATCTTTTAAAGCAATTTCTCATGTGAATTTCCAGAAAAGAATAGCAGGACTTAATTCCAAAAGGTGTGCTTTATGGGAAAAAAAATGTAACAAAGAAACAAAGGAATTAAGTGATTATGAAAAATAATATGTCCTCAGAGTGGAAAAAACATTAGATGGAAATTCTGTTAAAAAGTACCTGATAAAAATATTGTAGAATTATTAATTTTTACTTTGAAACAACAAAAGGCTAGAATTGACTCTCTTCTTTGTAGAAAATCAGTCCATTTATTATTTCTAAGTAAAGGCAGTAAAAGAAAAAGAAAATGGAAATAGCAAGAATGATATCAGCAGTGCTAAGGTAGCATTTTGCGAAGTGAGGCAGAGGAAAGACAGTGCCTGACTGCCTGCCCCTTAAAGACAAAAGTATTAAAAAGGAGAATGAATTAGCATACCTGAAAGCAGTGTATTTATTTATTTTTTTGTGGAGTTCTGCTGTTTTAGGTTACCCTTTCTTTTTGTTTGTTTGTTTGTTTTGAGATGGAGTCTCGCTCTTTTGCCCAGGCTGGAGTGCAGTGGCACAATCTTCTCTTACTGCAAGCTTTGCCTGCCAGGTTCAAGTGATTCTCCTGCCTTAGCCTCCTGAATAGCTGGGATTACAGGTGCACGCCACCACGCCCTGCTAATTTTTGTATTTTTAGTAGAGACGAGGTTTCACCATGTTGGTCAGGCTGGTTGCGAACTCCTGACCTTGTGATCCACCTGCCTTGGCCTCCCAAAGTGCTGGGATTACAGGCGTGAGCCACCATGCCCAGCCTTGGGTGTTACCCTTTCATCCAACAGTGCTGATTCATTGGCTTGAAGAAATGATTAAATTCAATGTCAGGTATAGTGTCATGCTCTTTGTGGGAGCTCAGTAAACCTTAATCAAGGGAGGTGATGAGAATTCACAAAGCACAAAGATAATATTACCTAAACCCTTGTAAAACACGATAGAAATTGTAGTAGGTCTGGCATTTAAAATATGTGCTAAAATATTTAATAAAATACTTGACTGTCTTTCTTACTTTGACGACCTTGTTTCTAGGGCAGGTTGACTCCTTTGACAAGTGGATAATTCTTTCTATCTTGAATTTCTAATAATCGTACCTTGTAAATATTTCTTAAGAAAAAAATAAATCAGAAGAAACTAAAGTATCAATAGTTGTCTATCTTATTTGTTGCTAAATATGTTTAACACATTTCTTATTAATAAAATGATATTAGTAACTCTCAGTACAAAAATTGTCATTATTGGATATAAAACTAACATTTCCACAGTTACACATTTCATTAATTCAGTAAATAAATAGTGGTACTTACTATGAGCCAGTTTATCAAAAAAAACAATGAATGCCACTCCTGTTAATTATTAAAGTTATTGTTACTTACCCGGTGACAAAGTTTGCACACAAATGTACACAATGACTATGGTAGTGAAGTGGGGAAGAGAGATGGGGGAGGCACAGCTCCCATAGGAGAATGGAAAGAAAGAAAAATAACATTCAGACATGTTTTGGGTATTTTTCTATACTTCATTTCATTTACTTTTCAACCTTCACATTACCACTCCAAGGTTTTTTTCCTAACTGAAAAACCTTTGGCTTGAAATTACGTAATTCTCTTAGCTGTTAAGTTATGTAGCTAGTATTTGAAGTTATGTCTATTTTACTTTCGATTTTATATTTTTAACCATATTGCCTCAGGATCTAGGGAAAATACTCCTGCTATCATATTCCTACTGAGCAGTGGTATATGATTCCTAGCTATAAGACAGACTAATGGTTCCAAGAACCCATAACACCATTTAGAACTAATGGCTCACTTTGTTCTCTGATGCAATGATTACAAATCCTATTATTTGCCATTGTTCATTCTGGGAAATATTTATCATTTCTAGAACCAAGTTCCTGAGTTTATGAATAATTGCCTGAACTCCAATTTGCTTACTATCTTGAACATGCCCTAATCTGATTTTATCTGTCATCTTTCATCCCCTTAGTGACCGCCCAGACTACAATGCAGTGCCCTTGGTAGTAGCTCTGAATCAGATAATATATGGAATTAAAAATGCATGTATCATCCATCTTTTTCTTCTGTGCACCTCCTGATGTTAACTAAAATTTCACTCTCTGTAAAGGTTAAATGCTTTGCCTGCATCCCTCAAATCTAGGTAGCGGCAAGATATACACCACTTTCAAAAGCTTTATTTTAAACACTTCACTTTCCTACCACCATTTCTTATTGGTTCAATTGATGTGTTCTACTGTATCTATTTTCTTTATTCATCAGAACACTCTTGAGTGCACTTCCATCTTCTTTCAATTTGGATTTATTTACCTATCATTAATTTTATTGATTCCATTGAACACATTCACGATTCTTTTGCCCACTTAACCTCAATCATTCTTGAACACAGGGTATTCCATCTCTGCATGTGCCATCAAGCTGTTGGTTGTAGCTGGGAGAAAATATCACAAGCCTAATAATCAGTTTCAGTATTAATTCACAATTACAAACACAAATAAACAAAGCACACTTACCAAGGAACTCTACAATTATTTTTCTCTTTCTTTTGTTTTGAGATGGAGTCTCACTCCGTCACCCAGGCTAGAGTGCAGTGGCGCGATCTTGGCTCACTGCAACTTCTCCCTCCTAGGTTCAAGCAAGTCTTGTGACTCAGCCACCTGAGTAGCTGGTACTACAGGCAAGAGCCACCATGCCCTGCCAATTTTTTGTATTTTTAGTAGAGATGGGGTTTCACTATGTTGGTCAGGCTGGTCTTGAACTCCTGACCTCAAATAATCCACCCTCTTCTACTATAGTTCCATTAGTATATTTTCCTTTATCTTCCAAGTTCTTACCACCTCTTTTCCCTAGCACCCCTGACTCTTAGATAAGGAATTCACTTCATATTTCATTGAGAAAATAGAATCTAACACAGAACAAAAACTACTTTATCCACGAATATGTTAATAATCCAATAAAAATTTGTATTCCTCAGGTATCTATTATCCTCTTAATCTTATCAAAGTCCTCTCTTGTTTTCGCTTCTGAATATTCATTTGACTTTACTCAAAATTTTACTCATTATTCATCACTTTCTACTGAATCATCAAATTATCTTGATCTACTGGATTATAAATATTAGCTGACCTAGTGCCTCCTACCAGAATAATCATAACTCTATTTTCTAAAACCAAAACAAAACAAAAATAAGTTCTTCCTACTTGATGCCACAACTCCTCCTGTGAGGGACATTTTCTAGTCCTCTCCATAGAAAAATATTCAAAGTATCTTTTACAATTTAATTTGTTGTCTCATCTTCTGTTTACTTGTCTACCAAAATTATATTTTGGCTACTACAGTTGCTCTGAAAAATCAGCTATCCTTTGTGTATAACAAGGAGTCTGTGTCTGCTACCAACAATCATAAAATGATGGCAGTCTAAATTGTTTTTTTGTAAGTAGGTTAAAATGTCAGACCCTTCACAGCTCTTGACAGTTATCGGTATTTATCTGTCTGAGTCTATGGACTAAGCAATGCTTTTTGTTTCCCATATCTATCTCCAGTTAACTCTTGTCATATCATTATGACATTTTTTGCATTGTATAGACCAAATCACATTAAAAGGAAATTCCGTTGTACTGTGTAAAATATCTACCACTCTTTATTTTGTTTGTTTATCTATTTATTCATTCATTATGGAGAAGTCTGTAATTGAATGAGTCACATGGTGGACTTCTTATTTTAGGCCTTCAGATTAGCAAATAGAGTCTTATTTGCCCACAAATACATATTCCTTTATGTATAACTCCTTATATAGATGAACTACATGCTGTAGCATACATAATTAATTGAATAAAATATATATTGGAACTAATTGAATTTAAACAAAAAAAATGCTGTAAGTATATGCATTCAAATAAATATTTTCTGTTGTGGAATGTAAGTGCTACAGAGGAAGGTACATTGGAATGACCGAAGTGACCACCCTAAAAATTCAAAATATATGATTGTCCTAAGAGTTAGCTGGGAAATTTACATACAATAAACTTTACCATATGTGGGAGTGAACAATTATGTGGGAGTGAACTCCTGCATGTGTAGGAGGACCCAGAACTCAAATCACAGTAATCTTAAAAGAGTTAAATTAGGGAAGCCAGATTTACACTTAATAAATCAAGATTTGATCAAGCATATGTCATGCCAAGCTTAGAGACTGAGACTCATTTATTATTTGCAACACACACAAAATATTTACCCAATGCTTACTGTGTCAAGCATTGTAATGAGCAAAACAGGTAAGATCCTTGACTTTCTGGAGCTCACAGTTCAACAGACACTGACTAAGTAATCACTTAAATTGATTTACAAACACAATTTTGACAAAAGCTATGAAGACAATACTCCAGTGTTATAAAAGAGACATAATTTAGTATCACTTTAAGGAAGACCTCCATAGGACATATTAGATATGAGGGTTGGACATAAGTAGAAAGCAAGCATAACAGTGAGGATGGTTTTGGAGAAGGGACTTTTGGCTATATAGAACCCAGCATTTGGGTTCTTTTAGTAAGGTTTCCCAAAGTGAAGGATAATACATGTGGCTAGCTAGCTAAAAGATACTTCTTAATATCCAGTAATTTCCTTTTTGATGACTGAAGTACTTGCCTTCAGTAAGGAAAAACAAATTCATATTTCCCGTTTGTTGTTTAGTTTACGAAATATTATTTGGATTATAATTTGACTTTATAAGTTACTAAGGTTTAGGAAAAAAAGCACTAATCCACATTCTTATTGCATTGCATTTTTATTATAAATTAGCATATTCACATTTAGGTTTTTTGAGTGGTCTGGATGAGATTAGTTAATGTGTGTTTCACTCTGAGGTATACAGATATTTAAAATATGCCCTCCAGATGAGTCTATTATATTTGTCTTTACTAGATTCTTAACAGAGGTGAATTCATTAAGGTAAATTCTATCTTGTAGGGCTCAGGAACCAAGTTGAGTGGACAGAAAAATTTTCTCAGATTGCACTCTCTTTTCTTATATATGAAAAATTTATTTCTTAAGGATTGATCTATAAATAGTAATAGAACATTGAGCTATTCATGCCTGCTCAGCGGTCAGAAGTAAAAAGGTAACTGAATCAAAGTTATATTAGATAATATAAGTCCCTATTTGATATCCAATATTACTTGTTTACTCTTCCTAATGGAGATATTATGTATCTAGTTACAGCATTATGAAATGAATATAAATCAGAAAATAAGTAGAAAAATAGATCCTGTAGTTATTTTTAATGTTTACAAATGACAATTATCAAATATAATAGATTAATGGCATACTAAGCAATATGAAAATAAAATTATTTTAGAAATTAATAATGATAGTAAATATAAGGACAAACCAAACATAATTGCAATAAATAAGTATGAAGATGAATATATAGATAAGAATCCCTTCAGCAAATGTTCTAATGCCTTTGCCTGTTGACTCTTGCGAAGACATTTAGACTGAACTTTCCTTTGATGCTGCTAGATTAGAATATGTGTGTATATATGTGTTTGTGTAAGTTAGCTACATATTAATATGTCCAATCTTGCACTATTCATAGCACTGTATTCTCAAACTGGTATCTCTCAATGACAAAAATCAATCATTAAAAATGGAAATTAGCTGGCTGGGCGTGGTAGCTCAGGCCTGTAATCCCAGCACTTTGGGAGGACAAGGTGGGTGGATCATAAGGTCAAGAGATTGAGACCATCCTGGCCAACATGGTGAAACCCTGTCTCTACAAAAATACAAAAGTTAGCTCTGTGTGGTAGTGCGCACCTGTAGTCCCAGCTACTAGGGAGGCTGAGGCAGGAGAATCACTTGAACCTGGGAGGTAGAGGTTGCAGTGAGCTGAGATCATGCCATTGCACTCCAGCCTGAGCAACAGTGTGAGTCTCAAAAAAAAAAAAAAAAGAAAAAAAAAAAAGGATTAGCTAAGCCACAAATTGGCAACCAATGAATTTATCTCAAATAAAATCCTTAAAATCCGTAAAGCTCTTTAGATTATGGATGTTGGAGGGTTTTTCTGATAAGGCCAAATGTGGTCATGATGCAAGATATTTTCTTGACCCCTTCACAGGACTTGCAACAGGGGTGCCTCATTTACTCAGCCCACCCTGTGCAAACCCTTGCAGGAGGGAGCACACAGGTGAGTGAGTGCAAGAACCAGAGTGAGCAAGTGAGGGATCTGGCCACCTGCTTTTGGGCACCAACAGGAGCAAACTTCTTGTGGGTCTTGTGGCAGCATCCAGGTGGAGGTCCCTGCAACTCCCAAAGTCGCAGGGAGCATGTTACAATGCTCTTTTAGCTCTGCCATCTGTAGACGGGTTAAGTGTTAACAGCTCAGGGGCCCTTTGCCTTGCTCATGGGGTGGCTGCCTTCTGCCAGTGAGGGCAAAGAGCCAGTGTGACACCCTTCTTTGGGTACCTGCACCCAGTACATCCGGAATTCTTGTCTGGTGCCTAAGAGGAATGGGGTAATGTGCACAAATTGAAGGATGGTGAATGTAGAGAATTTTATTGAGTGATTAAAGGGGCTCCAGAGGCAAGCTGGAAATGGAATGGGAAGGGAAGGTCACTCTTCCCTGAAATCAAGATGCCTCTCTCTGCCTCTTTTCTGAAGTCAAGTTGCCTCTCTCCAGCTGCCATCTGGGAAGTCAAAGTCACCTCTCTCCAATGCCCAGCTGTTTCATCTTTCTGTCAGCTGAGTCTAGGGTCTTTATAGGCACAGGAGGCAGGGCAGGGTGGGCCATAGGAACTTTAGGAAAAGGCAACATTCAAGCAGGAAAACAGGAATAGTTCTCACTTTGGGTCATGGGTTTCAGGCTTTTCAGCTTGAACGTGAGGTTTCACCAGAGACCCACCCTGTTTGCCTGGAATTTCTCTGTCTCCTGCTTCTATCATTGTATCAGTAGTTATCCTTACTTACTAGAATAAATATTATTAATAAGGTTATTAACTGGAAAATTAAATCAAAGTTATTTAGCATTCATATAAATGCCCCCATGAAAAGGAATGATTACTTAAACTTAAGTATTATTTTGCTGTTAAAGATACAAACATTTTGGCCAGGCGCAGTGGCTCACGCCGGTAATCCTAGCACTTTGGGAGGCCAAGGCGGGCAGATCACCTGAGGTCCGGAGTTCTAGACCAGCCTGACCAACAGGGGGAAACCCCATCTCTACTAAAAATACAAAACTAGCTGGGCATGGAGGCCCATGCCTGTAATCCCAGCTACTTGGGGGGGCTGAGGCACGAGAATCGCTTGAATCTGGGAGATGGAGGGTGTAGTGAGCTGAGATCACGCCATTGCACTCCAGCCTGAGCAACAAGAACAAAAATTAAAAAAGTAAAACTCCATCTCAAAAATTTAAAAAAAAAGATACAAACTCTTTATCCATAAAATTCTAAAATGATGTTAAACATTCCATACAATTATTGTACACAATTCAATGTGAACTTATCTAATAGAAGTTAGTCAGATATAAAAATATCCTATAAGAAATACCTTAAATATACAAATAAAAATTCCTAGAAGCGATGTGGAAAAAATGCTTCTCTTTATGTTTACACATTTAATACATAGGACTAAAATGTTAAAAATTGATTATTTCTATCATACAATGTTTTTAGATAGTATGGCTATATAGGAAGATTATTGATTATCCTGGTGAATCAAAACCAACATCATTTCCTCAAATTTATAAAAATGGCTTTGTGCTTATTTCCCCCCCACCCCGTTTATGATATCCAAGTTCACACATTCAGTCCTTTTACGATGTAATTTATTGGATGAATCTCCTATATTATAATTTGGATAGAGATTTTCCTTGTAATTACATCAAAGTTTGCACTGTACTCAAAACCAAGTAAAAATTATCTCTGGCATGAAACATGAAGCTGTTGATATACTGGCATGACTAAGACTTTCACCCAGAGAAAACAAAGTAATAGAATATTTTCATTGAATTTTGAATACTACCCCGATAAAGGCAAACAATCACTTACTCCCTGTTATTAGTCACAGTTATTTTTGTTGCAAATGACAACACAGCTCAATCTAGCCTCAGCACAAAAATAACTTATTGACTCAAAGGATGGCACTATCTTCAGACATGGCTGGCTCCAGGAATTCAAAGAGTTGCAAGAATTCTTTATCTTTCTATCCGTATTTTGATTCAGATTCACTCTCACATAGATGCTGTCCAATACAGCAGCAAGTTTTCCAGGCAACTACCAACTTACATTTTCCTTGCAGACTGACATACAAGAAAAAAAAAGTATATGTTTTGCCAAATATTTTCAGTGCAAGACCCAGCACAGATTCTTATTAACCCAGTTTGGATCAAATACTGATTTATTGACTAAATACTTGTCTATGAATGGAGAACTCTGACTGGTCAGATATGTATGTGCACACGATTGCCATTGGGCCTTGGAAAATGTGTTGAGTCACACCAGAACCAGACAATGATCAAAATAATAGTAAATAGATCTCTGAAGAATAGGATACCAAACAGACCAGAAATAAATATACCTGATTTTCCTGAGCCTGAATCTTCACATTAACTATTTTAAGAAAATTTAGGTTACAGGATTTTATAAATTTATATTAAAACATATATTTAAATATAACTTCAGAAGTTTCTTCTGCATTTAGTCATACCAGGTAAGGTAAATCATATTTCTCAAAATGTTTAATTCATTTTAATTAATATATTATTTTATATGCATGGCATCCCATGCATATAAAATAATATATTATTGAAAGGCGCTGAAAAGTGAGCTTCTGTAAATGTCTAAATTGAGTAAAGGTAAATAATATTTACTAAGAATCCACTATGATTATTTCAATAGGTAATTTCAATAGGGAATTTCAATAGGTATCCCAAGTAATAGCAATAATTATATTTATGAATTGAGGGGTAATTCTAAATCAGTGTTAAAATAATCCACTCAAGATTTGGGGACATAATTGAGTTTGTGACTATTCAAATCTCCTGTTTTTTTTTTTTTCCTTTTTTGTCTCCTGCTATCTAGTGCTATATTCTATATTCCTACTAATTTTGCTATATACTGATAGATACATTATCAAGTAGCCGAGAAAATGAGCTTCGAGATCAATGTGAATGGAGGCAAAATTAGTCATTTCTATTAACTGTTCCCTTAAATTTCTCTACTTCTCTCAGTAACAGTTTAGATCAGATACATCTAGAACCCACCACCAATTTGTTTAGCTACCTTCTTGCCAATGATACCCCTTCCTTTGCCTTTGTGTCCAAACTCTAAATCAACCCAACCCTCAGACTTTTCTGAATTCGACCTTAAGAGCAATTACAAAGAAAACCACACAATCATGCAGGCAGATGTCACTCTATGTGTAGACTTCCATCTGTACAAGACCTTCAGCACTTACTAGATTTCTTAGTTTACAGTTCCAGGGGTTAGAAGTCTGAAATGGGTTCACTCGGCTACAATTAAGATGTCAGCAGAGCTGGGTTCCTTCTGGAGACTTTAAAGGAGAAGATGTTTCCTTGCCTTTTCCAAATTCTACAAGCTTCCTGGATTTCTGCACATACGGCTCCCATTAGCAATCATGTGACTCCAATCTCTGCTTCTCTGCTTCTGTCTTCACATCTCCTCTGATTCTGACACTTCTCTTATAAAAACCACTGTGATTACATTGAGCCCACACAGATAATCCAAGATAACCTTCCTATCTCAGGACACTGAAGTTTATCACATCTGCAAAGTCAAATCTCCTATGCAAGGTGACATATTGACAGGTTTGGGGATTAGAACATAGACATCTTTGGGAGACCATCATTCAGTCTACTACACCTTTCTATCAGCATGTTGAAATGTTCATCGCTTTCCTATTCTCACTCCCTTAACCTCACTTGAAATCAACTCATTTTTTAACTTCTTCAGAACCAATTGTCTTGAGCTGTCTAGAGAAATGTATTTTTCCTCATCACCCTACATACACATACATGGATAGTACAGAAACCACTTCCACCAAGGCCACTGTGACTATTTTTAAATTACAAAATCCTCTTCAGTTCTTACACTTGATTCTTTAGTTGCATTTGCACTGTCGGCAACTCATCGCTTCTTAACACACATACACAGGCATCCATGACCCCTATTTTTCTGGTTTTCCACTTGTATCTCTTGTTCTTTTACAGTTTACTTTCAGGATTTTTCTTCCTCTGCCTATTATTTTTATGTTAGTTTTTCTCTGGTTCTGTTCTTAGTCTTATTCCATACTGGCTGCACAAATCTCTCTAGGTTGACTCAAAAACACTATTATTGCAAATTATTTTAAAAATACCAAAATTTTGTAGTTTCCACATTTGGAATAGATCTCTTTTTTTTTTTTAATTATTATTATTATACTTTAAGTTGTAGGGTACATGTGCATAACGTGCAGGTTTGTTACATATGTATACTTGTGCCATGTTGCTGTGCTGCACCCATCAACTCATCATTTACATCAGGTATAACTCCCAATGCAATCCCTCCCCCCTCCCCCCTCTCCATGATAGGCCCCGGTGTGTGATGTTCCCCTTCCCGAGTCCAAGTGATCTCATTGTTCAGTTCCCACCTATGAGTGAGAACATGCGATGTTTGGTTTTCTGTTCTTGTGATAGTTTGCTAAGAATGATGGTTTCCAGCTGCATCCATGTCCCTACAAAGGACACAAACTCATCCTTTTTTATGGCTGCATAGTATTCCATGGTGTATATGTGCCACATTTTCTTAATCCAGTCTGTCACTGATGGACATTTGGGTTGATTCCAAGTCTTTGCTATTGTGAATAGTGCTGCAATAAACATATGTGTGCATGTGTCTTTATAGCAGCATAATTTATAATCCTTTGGGTATATACCCAGTAATGGGATGGCTGGGTAGATCTCTTTTTAATTGCAGACTAAATGTACAACTGATTACTATAATTTTAATTAGATAGAGATAGCACTCCGATCCTATTCTACCCACTCAGTTTCTTATGATCAAACAAAAATCTTCAATCTCATTCTTGAATTTGCCTGTATATCCCCACCATCCAATCTGTCATAATTCTTCTGTGTTCTTTATTTTAAATACATCCTGCAATGCTTTACTTTACTTCATTTTTATGGTAATGACCATGGTTCATGAAAATGTTTTCTATCATCTGAATTATTTTTATCGCCTTTGGGCAAGTTTCCCTGCTTCAAATATGGCTTCCTTTCTAAGCTATATTCTGTGATAAAGCCAGAGTGATTTTTCTAAAATGCCAATCGCCTCTTCCCATTCCCATGCTTAAAATCTTTCACAGTTTTCCATTGCTCCTGGATGGAACCAGCTTCATGAGCATGGGACATGTGCAGTTGCACAGGATCCTGCTCTGAGAAGGCTTGTGTACTTGGTTTAATGCTCTGCTCTACTATCTTATAATTCTTAATACTTTTTGAACATGAAGCCCCATATTTTAATTTTGCACAGGGCCTCACAAATTATAGAGCCAGCACTTTTTAAAAATATTTGCATATCTTAATTATAAGGCTGGCCCTGTTCTAACATTTAATTACTTGACCTCTGTCCTTTGTCCCTTTAGCCACTCAAGTTGCTCTTTCTGTCCAAATGCACACAGACATACACATGCACACAGACACACACAATCATGTACAACTCAACCATTTACACTCCATCTCCAATGCTTTCTTGAGCTACTATTCAATCTATAGATCTCTGTTACAATATTAATTTCTGGAGGAAGCCTATACACACACTATTTCATAGCCAGTCCCAAGCACAGGGCATCTATGCCTCTGTCTTGTGACACTCATTTAACTCTATGGTAACTGGTAATCTGCTTTTCTGTATCTACCAGTGTATGCTAAGGTACATGCAACTGTTAACTATTTTACGCATAGCGCTTTATATATTTACTGTTATTAAGGATATTTATACATACTTAGTTTCTGAATGGTTAACAAATATTAATTTCCTTTCTTTTTTTCAATAGAAGAAAACATGTAGATGTTAAGATTATCTACTTAATATGGATCTGTGGCAGCAAACATAATTGTTATATTTCTATTGATAAGCTTTGTACATCTGCCAAAATTCAGAGACTCACTAGCATCTTGGGTTTTACTTGTGCAAATACTGCAAGAAAGAGAGTATTTTCACAGCTCAAATATTTTAAATTATATCATTTATTATTGACTACTCTCTTGGTTGACTTTTACAGGGATGGTCTTTTATAATCATGCAAATAATATTATTATTCTGATAAAGTAAGCCTATTGTTAGCTAAAATCTGTGATGAAGACCAAAATAAGTGAAAAATGTAAAGGTCAGTTTTCCTGTCTTACTATGATTGTCAAAACTACCTCTTATTTGTACCATGTAAATAAAAGACTAGAGAAAATGATATTAGCGTAAAAGCACACAGGCGGAGATATACTAAGGCCTTTGTGTAAACTGAATAACAACATGGTACACATGCTATAAAGGCACTAAAAAATGAGCTTCTGCAAATGTCTAAATTGAATAAAGGTGAGAAATTCTTCCCCAGCACAAAATTTTGTCAGAATGTCTAGTCTCAGCATGTTCTTCAAGGTATTGTGCAATGGGATAGAACTGATTTGGCTACAGATATGCCCAGTTCTCCGGACTTTACTATCCACATTCACCAAGCGACAGCCTTATTAGGATCATCATCATCCTCATTCTCATGAAACAATATTTACTAAGAATCCACTATGATAAAGATGTTAAGGGAATTGCAATAGGATAAAAATTAATACAGTCTTTAAACTTTATTAATTTACAATTTTTAAAAATTATGCTAAGTGAAATGAGCCAGACACAGAAAAACACTGCATGATCTCACTTACATACAGGATATCTTAAAAAGCCAAGTATATTTAAACAGAGAATAGAACAGTGGTTACCAGAGGCAGGGAGAGGGAGGAAATGAGAAGTAGGTCAAAGAATGCACATCTGTAGTTAGGTAGGATGACTAAATCTAGAGATCTAAGGCACAGCATGAGAACCATAGTTAATAATGTTGTATTGTATACTGAACAGCTAAGATAATAGATTTCAGGTGCTCTTACCACAAGAAGGGAAAGATAACTATAGTGGTGATGGATGTATACATTTGACTGTGGTATTAATTACTTATCATTTTATTATGTATATGTATAATAAATCTGAATATCATGTTATACATTCTAAATATATACTATTTTTTTTTTTTTTAAAAATGGGCTATCTAGCCAGAAAAAGACATGGAGGATGCTTAAATACATACAACTAAGTGAAATAAACCAGTGTGATGAGGCTGCACATTGTCTTAGTCCAACTACATGGCCTCCTGGAAAAATTAAAACTAGAAATACAGAGTAAAAGAGCAGTGCTTCCCAGGGATTTGTAGGGAGCAGAGGAGATGTATAGGTGAAACACGGGGGATTTTTAGCCAGTGAATCTATTCTGCATAATGTAATGGTGGATATATGCTATTTAGTGTTTGTCAAAACCCACAGATCTGTAGAACACAAAGTGAGGACCCTAATGTAAACTGAGAGCTTTAGTCAAGAATACATCAATATTTGTTCATCAATTATAGTAAATGTACCTGTGCAAGGTATTAGTTACAGGGAGATCTATGAGTGAGAAAGAGAAAGGAGTATGTACAAACTCTGTACTACTTGCTTTATTTTATGTAAACGTAATACTGCTATAAAAATAAAATCTATTAATTTAAAAAAATCCTAAATTGTATTCAAGGAGAGCTAAGGACCCTATTTAATACAGCATGCAAATACGTACTTTGCTTTCTTAAGACTCTTCTCATTTATATTTCTGCACAGTGAATATGCCATATGTTCATGTAGCTGGATTAATGTAAGAACATTTCTCATAAAGTGAGCAGAAATATTGTTAGATAAAAGCTTACAGATACTATGAGCCATAGTGAAACTATGAAAAATAATAAAACATGAAACTGATTGCAAAATAATGCAGCTAGAAGGCCAATAAAATTATGCGATCACAAGACTGGTACCCAGGAAGAAAGACTTTGTGTGCTGGGAACAGATATAGCACCAGCACACAAGACAGATGCTCTTCATAGCACTTTTATATAAATGTATTTGGGTACAGCTGGGAGGGGCATTGCCAGTCACATCCAGATAGTGCTCATTAGAGAAGCTGTGGCAAGTGATAACCGAAACTCAATTTTCCCTCCCAAGAACTATCTGCTAAAGCAGAGTTGTCATTCAGCCTTTGGGAATCTTTCCCCACGTGCAGATGTTTCTATTCTCTGGGTGCATAATCAGATCTGTCATTAGCACTTCCAGTCTTTTCTATTTGGGCAGAGAAGAGAGTGCTTCCCACTTACGAGAGATCCTAAGTGTTTGCTATGCCATAGTCAAAACTAAAATGGAATTTACTTCCAGGATCTCATTTAGTCTTTATACTATACATTGTAAAAAGGTAGGTTCCTCCTCAATGTTACAACAAATTTTTCAGTTTGTCAGAATACATACATACCTTAAAAAATAGAAGCCTAATTCTCCAGGAAATAGCCCTTTTCTCACTCTGTAGTCACTTTTACCATGAATTTTCAATGCTGTTTTACCCTTGACTAAATACAAGGCTCACTATCTTGCTGAATGTATGTCTTCAAATTATTTTTAAAGAAAAGGAAAAATCATCTCAAAGGTCAATTGATTATTTTTCAAGCATGTTGTGGTTTTCAAGTTACAGATGGATTGGTTAATTAAAATTTGAGGGGTGGATTTTCTCTTCTCAAGTGCAGGGATAATATGTTACATTTACTAGGAATAAGTAGCATCAAAATCGTTAGATACGGAATAGGTACTCAGGATATACAGAATCTAAAATCTACATAACCAGGGAATAGCCTCATAAACTTGACACAGTTTTTACTCCTTTGAGGACAATTGGGATGGTCATGAATGCCTGGTCCTTTTCCCACTGGACCACACTGTAAAATGGCACTCCTATACTCCCTTTTGAGTTGTATATGTCCAGGTGACTACCTTTGGTTGAAGAAATGTGATCAAAGGTGATGTGTTATCTTTTCAGTGGAGTTTGAAGAACCAGTGCATGGTTTCTTATTCCTACTTCCTTATCAACTGTTGTGGTAATAATGAAAGAATGAGAAGGGGCCCCTGCCAATCCTAAGGGTCTAAAATTAGTGACCTCCTGCCAAATGATCTCAAACATATGGTGTGGGTGAAAATTGTCTTTTAGTCACTGAGATTTGGGAAATATTTATTACTACATTGTAACATAACTATTCTGACTTACATGAAGTAAGATCAAAACTGAGTGTAAAAGGACAAACAGGAGTTAATTAGAGGAGTGAAAGGTGAGGAGTAGTGTAGAAAAAGGGGATATCAAAAGCAAAAATACAGACAGATTTCAAAGCATATCACTGGGATAGAAAGCATGCACAATTAATGACTCAGATTTGGTAAAATCAGCACAGAAATCTGCTCACGGAGTACATTTTTAGCCATGTACTAGTCTGTTCTTACACTGCTGTAAAGAACTACCCAAGACTGGATAATTTATAAAGAAAAGAGGTTGAATTGACTCACAGTTCCACGCGGCTGGGGAAGCCTCAGGAAACTTAGTCATGGCGGAAGGCAACTCTTCACAGGGTGGGAGGAGAGAAGAAACAAGCAAGAGAGGAACTACCAAACAGGCATAAAACCAAAGATCTCATAAAAACTCACTCATTATCACAAAAACAGCATGGGGGGAACTGCCCTCACAATCTAATCACCTCCCACCAGGTGTCTCCCTCAATGCTTTCGGATTACAATTCAAGATGAGATTTGGGTGGGGACAAAAATCCTAATCATATTAAGCCACATATTAAATACAAGAAACAGGATTGCAGGAGATTTTGAGGGAATAAAGGATGAGGGAATGTTAAGTACATATTTTAAGAAATCAGCTTCTCCTTTTCCTAGAAGGTATATTCCCTGCAAGCCTTCTCTTTGCTGTCTTCCCTATTTCTTTCCATAGTCTGTGGCCACTGCAGTCTGTGAGGACTCCTCAAAGCAAGCTTTTGACCTCTTAGAAAACCTGCAGATTTTGGTTTTGGTGTCTTTTATAGCTCACATGTATTTCACAAAGTGGACAGGAAGATTAAACCAGATATAAACTTACAGATGCTATAAGCTTTAGTGACATGAATGGTCTTTTCCCAATTGCAAAATAATATAAATAAGGTTAAAATGCTTCTTACATATTATATGTGAATCGTATATATTCTATAGGTAAGTTTTCACAAATTTCAATGTATGAACACATATTTCATCTAAAGAAATTTTAGAGTTGTCACCAAAACATTATCTGACAGATCATTTATGATTGATTTTTATCTATAGCCTATATATTTCCCTCAGTAATTCTGTAGTATCTCAGTAGTGATTAACTTATGCCTTTAATTGCTGAATCTTGGTCATTAAAAAAGTGCTGATTACTTTAAAATTCACTAAAGTTGTTTGATATTAATCCTCTTCCTGAAGAACTTTTATTGATTTCTTAGCATTACTCATATGCAATTATCCTTCATTAGATTTAAAAAAATAATAATTTTCTTGGAATAAAAACTGAATTCAAACAAAATGTGCAAATTAGTTTGCTTACCAATCTTTACAATAACAGTCAAATTCCATTAACTCTGGTTTTTCTATAGTGTAGAAATAAATAGACTATAAATAATCAGGCTTGCTGAGTATAAATCTAAACTTGTCAGGCTTAGCTACTTAGAAACTGCTTTTTTGTATTTCCATTAGTCATGAAAGATATGCAGAATTGCTTCTATGTCACTTTTAAGTAGCTGAACATTTCTATGTATGCGTATTCCCTGGGGATATTGAAAACAGAAATTTCAAAAAAATTAAGTACCAGATTGTCTAGAAGCATAAACACAAGGGGTAAAATTTTACCTTTAGCTATGTTAATGCAAATGTGGTCACAGTCATGAATGTATTATTTTTATTCTTCTGAATCTGAGATTGCCTATATCAGAAATGGAATTTTAGCTCATTTATCCCGTGGATATAACACATTACATATGTACTAGTGAGCACATCTTTTCTTGATTCACTTTTTTTTCAGGTATTACAAAATATAACTGGTAGCTCATTCTCTTATAAAGTCTGAGAACTCCCTCCTGCTATAAAATGGTTATATCAACAAAAGACTATCACTGCAGTGTAAACCATAGCAGTGCTTGAAGCTACTGGCCCTTGGCAGGTTCCTTCTCCAGGGTTATCAGGTCAAATTGACTGAATTGATCAGCGAGCTCTGTGAACCACTGGTCACTTCCATGAGACAAACCTATTCCCCAGGAAATTGTTAAGTTTTTTATCAGTCTTGATCAAATTGAAGAGTTATGTTAGTATTGTATAGAAAACATTCAAACTTACCAGACCTTAATCAGGACCATTTTAGGTGGCCATATTTTCCGTAGATGTGTATGTATAAATGTATGCGTGTGTAAAAGTCAGGTTGGAGTTTGCAGTACTTAAATATCATGTACTATATAGCATTATTATGTTTCCTTACTCTTATCCACTCAAAAGGCAGAAACGATAGACAACTAAACATGATGTCAGGCAAGAAAATGTAATGTCTTTAGGTTTCCCTTTAAAACGGAGGCATACCAAGAGAATTTGAAACTGTCTTTATTAACGCTTTAGCTCATATTCACATTGCTAATGTGCATATCAAAAGCATCATTTTTCTGCCATTTATTTTACTTGTTTGCATTGACTCCGTAGCATAATTGCAGATGGGCCTGTTGGAATGGTGAGATGGCCAGTATATGCACACTGGACCATATATAAATGAAAATGATATTTAAGTGTTTTAAAATTTGTCTCTTAAAGTTAAAATGTGTATCTTTTAATCTAAAAGCGATTACAGGAATCATAATTATCAAAGCTCTGGGTTCAAATACATAAAGACAGCTAACATTTCCTGAGCAGTTACATGGGTCAGGCACAATCCATGTGCCTTACTTGAACTATCTCATTTGGTCTTCTCAACAGTCCTGTAAGGTATTCACTGCTACTATCTGTCATTTGCACATGAGAAAAGCAAGTCTTGGAGAAGTTAAGTCATTACTTTTAACTTTGTAACTTGTATTTCTAAACAGATGCTAAAACAGTGGAACACTTTCCTCAATGCGAGAGTTTCTTGAATTGCAAGAACAGGTTTATGTAATTACCAGCTTTAAATTCAAATTAAGGCTTTATTCTCCCTTTAACACTCACCACACATAAAATTAAACATGGGACATCACAATGCTGCTACCCATGCATCTCTGGCTATAACACTCATGAGATGAATATATTGCCATGACCAAAAGGAAAATGGGTAATGCTGTGAACAGATACTGAAAGAGGACTAACCGCATTTTGAAGGTATTATCACATGACTGTACTTGCAACACTGGATAACTGAGTGTTTAAGAATTTGAGCTAATAGATCACTCCATTTATTTATATAACATACTCTTATTCTTTTCAGATATAAATTAGTCCAATCATATTAAATATCATGTGCTGCGTGTAGAGTTGGGTAATGATCTCCATGAAATAATGACTGCAGAGGGTACACTTCACTCCAAGTGCCTTCTGTTCCAGCTGTTTCTCCTCATCTTAATTTTCTTAATTGGGTTACAATTAGACTCTGAATGAGACATTAACATGGGAATTGGAGCTTTTCAACAAAAGGGTTTACTTCTTTTATTGTTTTGTGGTTCTTAAATTTCAGAGGCCTATTTCTTGCTACCTGTTAATTAAAAAAATTACAAAGTGTTTAAGACAAGCTTATGGCATACAAAGAATAACCTATTTACATCTCTACAGATCTAACACTTTGGCTGCAAGAAAAACACTATGTGGGAAAAATTCTTCAGTTTTTTTTTAGGCTTGATAAAATGTTTATTCAAAATCTATTGTAATATCTCACATTTGTTTCTGGCCTCTTCTCCAGTTCTGACTTCACTCAGAAATTTGAAAGCTGTCAACTGTCCAAGGCTTGAATTAAAATGAGTAAAAGTGAAGTCTCTGTCTGGAACTAAGTCTTTGCTATTCAAAGTACAACCCTTTGGATCAGCAACATCTCATCACCTGGGAGCTTGTTAGAAATGCAGACTCTCAGGCCTGGTTTCAACCCTATTCAATCAGAATCTGTACTTTCATAATATCCCCCAGGTAATTTTTATACATATTAAAGTTTGAGATGTCCAGAAAAATCTAATCGTAGCAACAAAGGCAATTCCAATTCAAAAAAATCATTTTTAAATTCTATGTCTCATCATGCATTCTGATTATGTATTAGAAAAAATATGAAATCCCACCTGGGCTTAATGCTAACTAAAAATTTTAAATATTAACACTACTTTATATTTTTTAAAAAGAATAAAACATTTTAAAATGCATTATGTAAGAAAAGCATGGAGTCAGAGTTCAATTGGAAAGTGTTATGCTGGTTCTTTAGGCTGTTGTTCTCTAAGGAAACTAGAGAATTCAATTTTCTTATCCTCTTTGGGTGAGTGGTGCTGTAAGTTTGAAGACTAATATAAGGCTCTAGAGTCAGTAGAAAGTATTTTATTCCACACCTAATTCTTCCACTATGTTTTGTTATTCATTTTAATAATTATACCCCTCTTATGTATTACTTAAGTTTATTTTACCCAATAAGATATACTTTACCATTAAAAAAATTTTAATCAATAACTTGTGATACAGTTCAGGTCTGTGTACATGACCAAATCAAGTCAAATGGTAATTCTCAATGCTGGAGGACAAGCCTGGTGGGAGATGATTGGATTATGGGGGCAGCCTTCTCTCTTGCAGTTCTCATGACAGTGAATGAGTTCTTACAAGATCTGGTTGTTTGAAAGTGTGTAGCACTTCCCCATTTGCTCTCTCTCCTGCCAGCCATGTGAAGATGTACTTGCTTCCCCTTCACCTTCCACTATGATTATGTTTCCTGAGGCCTCCCCAGAAGCGGAAACCTGTACGGCCTTCAGAACTGAGCTGATTAAACCTCTTTTCTTTATAAATTACCCAGTCTCAGGTATGTCTTTATAGTAGCATGAGAATGAACTAATACATAAAATTGGTACCAAAAAATGGGACATCGCTATAAAGATACCTAAAAATGTGGAAGTAGCTTTGGAAATGTGGAACAGGCAGAAGTTGAAACAGCTTGGAGGGATCAAAAGAAGACAGGTTAGGGTATCTGGTGGAAGAAATTTCTAAGCAGCAAAGGATCCAAGATATGATCTGGCTGCTTCTAACAGCATACACTTGTATTTGTAAGCAAAGAGATGAACTAAACTGGAACTTATATTTAAAAGGGAAGCAGAGCATAACAGTTTGGAAAAGTTGCAGCCTAGCAATGTGGTAGAAAAGAAAAACCAATTTTCTGGGTAGGAATTCAAGCCAGCCAAAGAAATTTGAATAAGAGAAGCCAAATATTAATAGCCAAAACAATGAGGAAAATGCCTGGAAGGCATTTCAGAGTCCTTCACAGCAGTCACTCCCATTAGAGGCTCAAAGAACCAGGAGGGAAGAAGAATGATTTCATGGGCCAGGCCCAGGATCCTACTGCCTTGTGCAACCTCAGGTCACTGCTCTCTGTGTCTCAGTTGCTTCGGCTCTAGCTCCAGCTGTGGCTTAATGGGCCCTGGATACATCTCAGGCCACTGCTTCAGGGGGTACAAGTCACAAACTTTGGAGGCTTTCATGGGGTGTTAAGCCTGTGGGTACACAAGAGCCCAGGCAAGAGGTGAGGCTTAGGAGCCTCTGCCTAGATTTCAGAGGATGTATGGAAACACCTGGTTGTGCAGGCAGACGTCTATTGCAAAGGTGGAGCTCTCATTGAGAACCTCTATTAGGGCAGTGCAGAGGGGAAATGTGGGGTTGAAGCCCCCACACAGAGTCCCCACTGGGGCACTGACTAGTGGAGCTGTGAGAAGAGGGCCACCATCTTCCAGACCCCAGAATGGTAGATCCACCAACAGCATGCATCATCCACTTGGAAAAGCCTCAGGGACTCAATGTCAGTCTGGGAAAGCAACCAAGGGGGCTGGATGTTGCAGAGTCACAGGGGTGGAGATGCCCAAGGCCTTGGGAGGCCATCCCTTGCAGCAGTGTGGCCTGGATGTGAGACATGGAGTCAAAGAAGATTATTTTGGAGCGTTAAGATTTATGAATGCCCTGCTGGGTTTTGGACTTGCGTGGGGTTTGTAGCCCCTTTATTTTGCTGATTTTTCCCTCTTGGAACAGGTATTATTACCCAATGCCTGTACCCCGATTGTATCTTGGAAATAACTAACTTGCTTTTGATTTTACAAGCTCAGCGGCAGAGACACTTGCCTTGTCTCAGATGAGATTTTGGACTATGAAATTTTGAGTTAATTCTGGAATGAGTTAGGACTTTGGGGGACTATTAGAAGGCCTGATTGTGTTTTGAAATGTGAGAAGAACATGTGATTTGGGAGAAGCCAGGGGCAGAATGATGTGGTTTGGGTCTGTGTCCCCACCCAAATATCTTGTTGAATTGTAATGCTCAGTGTTGGAGGAGGGTCCTGGTGGGAGGTGATCAGATTATGGGGGCTGAATTCCCCCTTGCTGTTCTCATGATAGTGAGTTCTCATGATTTCTGGTTGTTTGAAAGTGTGTAGCACTTCCCCCCTTCACTCTCTCCTGCAGGTCATGTGAAGATGTGCTACCTTCCCCTTCACCTTCCACTGTGATTGTAAGTTTCCTGAGGCTTTTCCAGTAGCAGAAACCTGTACAGCCCACAGAATAGTGAGCTGATAAAACCTCTTTTCTATATAAATTACCCAGTCTCAGGTATGTTTTTATAGCAGCATGAGAACAGAATAATACAACATATTTTCAAAAATCTTGTTCCAAAGGAACAGACTCTTGAGGAACATTGTGTAGATATTCATGTATCATCTGTTGCCAACCACCGTTGTCAAAATGACTTAGCTGGGATTTTAGCTGTTGTCTTATGAGAAACAGGACACACTTGCAAAGCATCTGCACCTGTTAGTGACCACTTTGTTATCTCTCTTCACCTGTCTCTTTGTAGTCATGAGATTTGAAAATGTTATCTATAAATTTTATCTGTACTCCAATTATTAGACTAACAAGTTCCTGGCTGAGGAGGGATTTTATAATTACTGTACCTGGTCTGATAGCCAGGAATGATACTATTTGGAGCAAGTCATTGTACAATTAACGCAGGTTTAATGATCACATCTGTGTAAATTACCATGAACTTCATTTTATCTACATTGTAATCAACATTTAGAAAGGCTGCCCCTGCCCTTTCTTTTCTCCTACTTCACAGTCCTCATTGAGTACCACCTCTTTAAAGGGCTCATGGATGCAGGGTCTGGGCTCTTTGCTGCTTCCATAATTGCAGTAGTACCTGCCTGTTCATCCTGACCTGTGGCTCTATCCTGTGATAACAAAGGTATTGCCATCTTTTTTATTTTGCTCACCCATAATACACGTGGATTAAAGCATTAAATACTGGCTCCATCGAGAGGTGGCCAACTACATTCTTTCTCGTTTTTACATGGGCTCTTCTTTGGGACTTTCTGTGTTCCTGATCAAACCAATCTCTTTCTGTGTACTCATGTGGATACACATAAGACATTTTTTCTCACTGTATCTCTGTTGCTTACTGTACTGTTTACTTCCTGAGCACCATTTTTTGGGGAAGTGGGGATCTGTCTTGTGTGTTTGCAGCTCATTCTATCAGAGAACATGGCAGACTTCCTGGTCTTGCTCCTTTGCTAGATCTATTCTTTTACAGATTACAGCAAATTGAACACCTAGCAATTTGAAGTCTTTTTCTAGAATGTCCTCTTCCTGGTAGTCTTTCAACTTCTCACTGTGGGCCCTGTTTGCATTCTGACAAGAAAACTACCTTCCTAGATGGGGTGTTTCTACTCACTGATGGATGGATCTTTTGTATGCAAGAACTATATTGCCATAGTTGTTTTTGGGTCCTAGCATTAGTCCACAGTATGGTCTTTATATCATTTTCTGTTAATTGAGGACAATAAATCCTAAATAACACAGGTATACAAATGTCTTAATTGCTTCCCTGATGTGTTATTACTACCTTAAAATAATTTTGGAAAGCATGGCAAAAAAACATAAGATTTACTATATCTAGGTGGTAAGTATACAGATGTTTGTCATATTCTCTTTACTTTTCTGAAGGTTTGATTTAACAATAGTTTTAAAATATAACTGCTTTGTTCTAATAATTTTATGAATTAAAGAAGGGAAATATGAAAAACCTTTAATATGATTTGGCTCTGTATCCCCAACCAAATTTCACCTTGAATTATAATAATCTCCATACGTCATGGGAGGTGATTGACTCATGAGGTTGGGTTTTTCCTGTGCTGTTCTCATGACAGTGAATAAGTATCATGAGATCTGATGGCTTTATAAAGGGGAGTTCCCCTGCACATGACCTCTTGCCTGCTGCCATGTAAGACATGATTTGCTCCTAATCTGCTTTCCACCATGATTGTAAGGCCTCCCCAGCCATGCTGAATTGTGAGTCAATTAAACCTCTTTATAAATTACCCAGTCTCAGGTATGTCTTTATTAGCAGTGTAAGAACAGACTAATACACCTCTGTGAACAACTTTGTCAAGCTTTTATAACTTGTTATTGCTGACATAGGCTGAGCAAAAATGCCAGGAAAATTTGAGATTTGTGCCAAGCAAAGCTGTCCTTGTGGTTTTGTCTGTTTGAGTGCACCTCTTCCCCAAACTCCACAAATTTTGGTTACTTATTGACTTTAGAGGTCAAATATCACCTTCTCAGTGATGCCTTTCCTGCCTAATAACTAATAATCATCCCCTCTCCAATTATCCCTACCTTCTTCTGAATTTCATCTTTTGCACAAAAGTTATCACCATTTTCATTTGTGTATTAATTTTTAAATTGAATGTCTCCAACCACTAGAATATAAGTTCCATGAAAACACTGTATATCTGGTACCTAGAATAGTATCTGACACAAACTTAGCACTAAATACATTACATTAAGTTAATATCAAAAATATGCCATTTCTCCTTTAGGATGTCCTGGTGTATGAGAGTTGGGAATAATATTTATTGGCAATCCATTACTACCTTGAATATTCTATTTCTTGGTATCTTTCTCCTCTGATACTCTGCCACTTCTTGGTATCTACATTCAGACAGGTGAACCTGTGGATGGGACAAATTACACAGAATTTCTATTAAGACTTAACTACCAACAGGAATAGAAATTGTGAATTACTACAGTGAGCCAGAATAATCTAACCCTAGACATAACATACATATTGTCAATAGAGGAGATTTTATTCTTAGAGTTCTTGAATTCCTATAGCTACTCTATTGTGAGTTAGCTGAAATAAATTAGGATTCTTTCTTCAAGTTCTACTCAACACTCAGGAAAAGGGTAAAAAAAAAAAAGTGATCTTCTTGATTTTCCTCAGCGATAAGAATTAATAACAGAAACTGGAAAGGAAAAGAACTGGTAAACACTCAAAAAAGTTTCAAAGGAGGTATTAAACTGAACTTCAGATTCCAGCTTGAGAAGGCATAAACCAGAGAAAGAAGAAAAGCATTGTGATAAATATCTAGTTTACAATTCCGCATTTCTGATTCCTTTTTTTTTTTTTTTTTAACTTGAATGCATCTTTTCAGCAGGGATTTCAGGAAGATTTCATCTACATGAGTGCTCAGGAAGCCCCCTCTGCTCTGCACTGAGGTGCCTTCAATTAAAAGTGATACTTCACATCAGTTATTCCAATTTCTGCTAAAATGTCAAAATGGGAAGCATGTTGGATTGTGCTATGACCCAGAGCAAATTTAAATAGCCACACCACTGCAATACCATCATGTAACAATACACATTTCTTAAAATGAGGATGTTTTAAATCAACTAACAAGCAAAAGTGGGAAAGTGAATTACAACTTTTCACATTATCAGCTACATTTTCCCCAGTGTTAGAGTAAAAATATATTTTTTTCTTTTCAGTTTCTGTGCAAGGAACACTGTGCATTCATAAAGCCTGCCAAAGTAAGTGCATTGCTTTTTCTCTGAAGTAGAGATCAAGAACAAATAAGGCCTCCAATTTTCAAAGGCAAGGAACAAATGGCTTTACGCTGGGTGTACATGGTGTTATTTGGAATAGGCAATGGAAAATGAAGTGAGACCAGGGACACAGTCTGGAAAGGTATTTTCTCTTCTTGGCTTAAATAATTGCTATAGAGACTGTTTACTATTGGTAAATACATTTTTTTCTTTGATACTGTTTTTGTCTGTAGCTTGTCTTTTTTTCTTTTCAATAAGATTAAGAATCCAAGTAAGCCAAAAGCTATAATACATACAGATCTCCCCCACAGGAGTTATCTATTTATTTGGTATCTATGTACACACTATACTCTCTTAGACTATAAGCTCCACACAGGCAAAGTTGAATACACTTGTAAACCGAGATTGCCACAATTGTTTCAATCCCTAAAAAAAATCCTCGCATTTTAATGGTAACTCATAGTCTATGATTAGTAAATCACTCCTGGATTTATGATGTTACCCAATTTTGACATGAGTACACTTAGGGGAATTCCAAAAGGAAAAACCTTTATTGGGCATTTACAAATTTATCATAAATTAAATGATTCTTCTCCTCCTCCTCCTACTACTCCTCTTCTGTGACTGCCTGACATTGCTTCACTAAAACTTTAATAATCGAACTTTAAAATAAATATCACTTAAAGGCAGGCAAGTAGTTTAAAGATATTTTGTTATCATGGCTATTAAAATATTTTAAAATAATTCTTTATTTTACTGTTTATTTTCTATGGTGTCCAAAGGACTTATTTTTATCAATCCCTACCATTTTTCCATAAAAGCATAATTAACCTTCAAGGATGCATGTTAGCACCTGAAAGACTTGGTAATATTTGTAAAATGAATGCAAATTTTATATTTAGGATCATATTAAATAAAAAAGAACATTGTGACTTCCCTGACAATTATCAAAACTCACCTCAGTAAAAAAGAAATCCGTTTATACGATTATACTATAAATATACACAACATGCACATGTGCAGACACATACATTAGGTTTTTAATGTTATGCTTTCAAACTGGACAGCCAAGGAACAAAAGGAAGGACACCGATGAAGACTATTTGCTTTTTTGAACTCTTCTGTGTTTTTTAAATTACAATTGTGAATCTCTTTTTAAAAATCTATATTACATATTGACATTAAAGCTGAATTATCATTTTACTTAGTAAACAGACATTTCTAGCTTCCAGGCTTCAGGACACAGAAGAGGTTTCAACACGGTTTTTTGCAGTTTCCACTTTTGTCTGTCCCCATCTCAATTTTCTGATCCCTTACTGAGATTGCTTGAATAGAAATACTCGTATTTTTTTCTTGTGAAACAACACTGTCATATTCTATTTTCTGAGATAATACTGCCATATTTTCAAAGTTATATTCAACCTATGATTCCCTCATCTCTCCAACTTCACTATGTTTGAGGAGTGTTTAATCTTCTTTTGCCTTTAAAATTAACCTCCAAGAAAATTCAGGCACAGGGAAGTTTAGCAGTAACAACTCTGTTTCTGTTAATAAATAACTAGTTTTACTCCCTCTATAAATGAGCATCTTAGTTTTGGTTTAATTAGATTTGACAGTCTAAATAAAAGAATGGTATTTCTAGTTCTTACCCTCATTAGATCATATTTTTTAATAGGCCTGGATGCTGAATACTAAATCCATTCAATAAGGACAAGATTGATTTATCATATTCGTTTGAAGATGGTGATATCTAGTGAGTATACAAGCAGATGGTTTGCCTTTGAAATAAACTGAGGAAATTTCATTATACTCAATATAATCTTTAGATACTCAAAGCAAACTTTCTGGCACTGGTGGGAAAGATCAGATGTTAGAAACAGTAACCTGAGGACCAAAAGACAACAGTATCTTTGTTACCTAATCAAAAGAAAGCCAATCTTTCAAGTAGATGTCAAGCCCATGAGATTTTATCATGAAGAACAAACCAAGCAAAGCAATAATCTAGAATTTTTCATTTTTAACCATACTTAGACTTAAACTAAAAGGGTGTATGTCATAGCACAAATATCTAAGGTTTCTAATATTCTGACAAAAGAATAATGGTATACATTTTAATGGATTATTCAATATTTGGTTGAATTTTGTCTCTATGTGGATCTGATGACTTTCAAACTCTTTACAGATCCTCAAATTGCTGAGTCTATCAACGTATAACCTTTCATTGTTTGACATGGTTGTGACAACAAAACATCCCCGCATCATGCACAATATAAACAGCCTTCAAGAAACTTGATGAAGTTAGGAATGTTTTATCTAGTTTCATTTTAGAAATAGAGGGAAAAAACTCTGAGATTTCGCAGTGTTTTGGTTTCTCTTATTTTTATCCTCTGTTTAAAAGTAATTTCATTTTTAAAATAAAAACTATCATTAGCTAGCTTTTTACATCTCAAATGTTTTATGTGACTTTGAGCAGTGTACAATATGTTCTCTTTCCTTGAGGTTGTCTGATATAAGTGAATTTGTGGTGGTAGAAATATATGAAAGGGAACCAATGCTTCACTCTTTAAAATTTGCTAACATCAACGCTTTCTCATAAGGAGAAAACAAATAAAAGATAAATTTTATCTTTTTGGTACATGTAAATTGTTGTCTTTACACAAATAAATACACACCAAAATATGCAGGCTCATTGTCATAGCAGCCTTATGTAACAAAAATATAATTCAAAAACAGTTGATAACAATAATTGGTAAATCTGAAGTGACTGATGCATATACCTATATATACACCTATATATGCATATACATATATGTGTGTATATATATACACACACACATACACATATATGTAGAAATAGAAAAACTCAGTATATGTTTGAAAGGAAAGAAAATGCCTTCAAGATGAACTAATTTATCACTATTCTCAATTTTTAAATTGATACATCATAATTGTATATATTTATAGGATAGATGTGATATTTTGATATACAAATACAATGTGTTATGATCAAGCCAGAGTAACTGGGATATCCATCAATTAAAGCATTATTGCTGTGTGGTGAGAACATTCCAATTCTTCTCTTTCAGCTCTCTTGAAATATACAATAAATTATTGATAACTATAGACACCATACTGTGTTGTCAAACACTAGAATGTATTTCTTCTAACTGTATATATATTTTTTACCCATTAACTAAACTCTCTTCATCTCCCCTCCCCCTACCTTTCCCAGACTCTGGTAACCACCTTTCTACTCTACCTTCTTGAGGTCAACTTTTTTAGCTCCTACATATGAAACAGCACATGTGACATTTTTCTTTCTATGCCTGGCTTATTTCATTTCACGTAATGTTCCCTAGGCTCTTCTATGTTGCTGAAAATGATAGGATTTCATTCTTTTTATGGCTGAATAATATTGTCTATATATTTACTAATTTTTCTTTATCAGTGGATTCATTGATGGACACTTAGGTTTAAAACTACATTGCGGTATAAATAGTGCTGCAATAAACATGGGAGTATAGACACCTTTTCAATATACTGATTTTCTTTCTGTAGATATATACCCAACAGTTGGATTGCTGGATGATATGATAGTTCTACTTCTAGTTTTTTAAGTAACATCCCTACTATTCTCCATAGTGGCTGCACCAATTTACATGCAACATAGGACAGTTCTCCTTTTCCCATATCCCCTTCAACATATGTTGTTGCTTGTCTTTTGGATAAAAGCCATTAAAACTACAGTGAGATTACATCTCACATAATCATGTTTTAATTTGCATTGCTTTAATGATGGATGAGATTTAGTATTTTTTTTCACATACAGATTGGCCATTTGTGTATCTTGTTTTAAGAAATGTCTAATCAGATCTTTTGTCCAGTTTTTAAATCAATTTTCCCTATTGAGTTGTTTGAGCTCTTTACATATTCTGGTTATTATTCTCTTGCCAGATGAGTAGTTTGCAAATATTTTCTCCCATTTTATGAGTTGTCTTTTCACTTTGTTGATTGTTTCCTTTGCTGTGCAGTAGCTTTTTAGCTTAACGTGATTCTATTTATCAACTTTTATTTTGGTTGCCTGTGCTTTTGAGGTCACCCAAAATATCTTTGTCCAGACCAATGCCCTGAAGCACTTCCCTAATGATGTTTTCTTCTAATAGCTACAGAGTTTCAGGTCTTACATGCAAGTCTTTTTATTTTCATTTGCTTTTTTCAATATGGTGATATATGGATCTAGTTTCCTTCTTATACATGTGATATCTGGTTTTTCCAGCACCATTTACTGCAGAGACTGTCTTTTCCCAAATATATATTCTTGAAACCTTTGTCAAAATGAGTAGGCTGTAAATATGTGGATTTATTTCTGGGTTCTCTATTGTATTCATTCATTCTTACACTACTATAAAAAACTGCATGAGACTGGGCAATTTCTAAAAGAAAGAGGTTTAATTAACTCACAGTTCTGCATGGCTGGGGAGGCCTGAGGAAACACATAATCATAGTGTAAGGGGACTCAAACATGTCCTTCATCACATGGTTGCAGGAAGGGGAAGTGCTGAACAAAAGGGAACATATTGTTATAGAACCATCATATCTTGTGAGAACTCACTATCATAAGAACAGCATAAGTGTAACTGCCCCCATAATTCAATTCCCTCCCACCAGATCCCTCCCACAACACATGGGGATTATAGAAACTCTAACTTAAGATGAGATTTTGATGGGAACACAGCCAAACCATGTTATTTTGTCTCTGGCCCCTCTCAAATCTCATGTCCTCACATTTCAAAACACAATCATGCCTTCCCAACAGCCCCTCAATGTATTAACTCATTCCAGCATTAACTCAAAAGTCTAATTCCAAAGTCTCATCTGAGACAAGGCAAGTCCCTTCCACCTATAAGCCTGTAAAATCAAAGGAAAGTTAATTACTTCCTAGAAACAATGTGGGTACAGGCACTGGGTAAACACACTCATTCCAAATGGGCCTCATGCAAGTCTGAAATCCAATAGGGCATTCATAAACCTTAAAGTTCCAAAATGATCTCCTTTGACTCCATGTCTCACATCCAGGATATGCTGATGCAAGAGGTGGGTTCTCATGGCCTTGGGCAGTTCTTCCCATGTGGCTTTGCAGGGTACAGCCCCACTCCTGGCTGCTTTCATGGGCCAGTGTGGAGTGTCTGAAGCTTTGCCAAGCACACAGTGCAAGCTGTCAGTGGATCTACTGTTTGGGAGTCTGGCAGATGGTGTCCCTCCTCTCACAGCTCCAGCAGGGAGTGCCCCAGTGGGGAGTCAGGTGTGAGGACTCTGACCCCACATTTCCTTTCCACACTGCCCAAGCAAGAGATTCTCCATGAGGTCTCTTCCCCTGCAGCAAACTTCTGCCTGGACAATCAGGTGTTCCTATACATCCTCTGAAATCTAGGTGGAGGTTCTCAAATCTCAATTCTTGACTTCTGTGCACCCAGAGGCCCAACATCATGTGTAAGCCACCAAGCTTGGGACTTGTACTCTCTGAAGAAATGGCCTGAGCTGTATGTTGGTTCCTCTTAGCTGTGGCTGGAGTTGAAGGAGCTGGGATGCAGGGTACCACATCCCAAGACTCCATAGAGAAGGGGAGCCCTGGGCCTGGCTCACAAAACCATATTTCCCTCCTAGGCCATCAGGCCTGTGATGGGAGAAGCTGCCACAAGGTTCTCTGTCATGCCCTGCAGACATTTTCCCCATTGTCTTAGTGATAATTTCAGGTCCTTGTTACTTATGCAAGTTTATGCAGCCAGCTTGAAAGTCTCCCCAGGAAATGAGTTTTTCTTTTCTATTGCATGCCCAGGCTGCAAGTGTTCCAAGTTTTTATGCTCTGCTTCCTCTTGTATGTTTTGCTGCTCAGGAATTTCTTCTGCCAGATACCCTAAATCATCTCTCTCAAGTTCAAAGTTCCACAGATCTCTAGGGAAGAGGTGAAATGTCGCCAGTTTCTTTGTATAGCAAGTGTGACCTTACTCCATTTTCGAACAAGTTCCTCATCTCCATCTGATACCACTTCGGCCTGGACCTCGTTGCCCATATCACTATCAGCATTTTGGTCTAAACAATTCAACAAGTCTCTAAGAAGTTCCAAACTTTCCCACATCTTCCTGTTTTCTGAGACCTCTGAGTCTCTAGAAAGTTCCAAACATTTCCACATTTTCCTATCTTTTTCTGAGCCTTCCAAACAGTTTCACCCTCTGCCTGTTATGCAGTTGCAAAGTCGTTTCCACATTTTTGGGTATCTTTACAGCAGAGCCCCACTCCCAGTACCAATTTACTGTATTATTCTGTTCTCATGCTATTACAAAGAACTGCCTAAGACTAAGTAATTTATAAAGAAAGGAAGTTTAATTAACTCACAGGTAATTAAGGAGAGGTCTCAGGAAACTTACAATCATGGAGTAAGGGGAAGGAGACACATTCTTCTTCACATGACACCAGGAGAGAGAAGTGCCGAGAAAGGGGGAAAAGCCCCTTATAAAACCATCAGATTGGCCAGGCAAGGAGACTCATGCTTGTAATCCCAGTACTTTGGGAGGCCAAGAAGGGTGGATCACCTGAGCTCAGGATTCGAGATCAGCCTGGCCAATGTGGTGAAACCCTGTCTACTAAAAATACAAAAATTAGCTGGTCATGGTGGTGGGCACCTCTAATCCCAGATACTCAGGAGGTTGAGGCAGAAGAATCGCTTGAACCCGGGATGCGGATGTTGCAGTGAGCCGACATCATACCACTGCACTCCAGCCTGGGCAACAAGAGTGAAAATTAGTCTCAAAAACTAAAACTGAAAATAAAACATGAAAGCTTATGAGGACTCACTCACTATCATGAGAACAGCATGAGGGTAACCATTCCCATGATTCAATTACCTCCCACAGGGTCCCTTCCACAACATGTGTGAAATATAAGA